>NW_025533714.1:400000-452500 GCF_020615455.1 Coregonus clupeaformis
CTAACACCCTTTAAACAATGACTTTACAGTCTTCAAGTATACAAGACCAAGAAAGACATCAGTCGTATGGCAGCAGGTAGGCTTTCGGTGAGAGTTTTGGGCTGGTAACTGAAAGGTTGCTGGTTCGAATCCCCGAGCCAACAAGGTGAAACATCTGTCTATGTGCCCATGAGCAAGGCACTTAATCCTAACTGCTCCTGTTAGTCGCTCTGGATAACAGCGTCTGCTAAATTAGCTAAATGTAAATGTTTTGTGCCATCATCAATACGTGTTATAAATTAAGATGCTTAATGATCCCTGAGCCTGTTACAGTGAGGGGAAAAAAAGTATTTGATCCCCTGCTGATTTTGTACGTTTGCCCACTGACAAAGAAATGATCAGTCTATAATTTTAATGGTAGGTTTATTTGAACAGTGAGAGACAGAATAACAACAACAAAATCCAGAAAAACGCATGTAAAAAATGCTATAAATTGATTTGCATTTTAATGAGGGAAATAAGTATTTGACCCCCTCTCAATCAGAAATATTTCTGGCTCCCAGGTGTCTTTTATACAGGTAACAAACTGAGATTAGGAGCACACTCTTAAAGGGAGTGCTCCTAATCTCAGTTTGTTACCTGTATAAAAGACACCTGTCCACAGAAGCAATCAATCAATCAGATTCCAAACTCTCCACCATGGCCAAGACCAAAGAGCTCTCCAAGGATGTCAGGGACAAGATTGTAGACCTACACAAGGCTGGAATGGGCTACAAGACCATCGCCAAGCAGCTTGGTGAGAAGGTGACAAAAGTTGGTGCGATTATTCGCAAATGGAAGAAACACAAAATAGCTGTCAATCTCCCTCGGCCTGGGGCTCCATGCAAGATCTCACCTCGTGGAGTTGCAATGATCATGAGAACGGTGAGGAATCAGCCCAGAACTACACGGGAGGATCTTGTCAATGATCTCAAAGCAGCTGGGACCATAGTCACCAAGAAAACAATTGGTAACACACTACGCCGTGAAGGACTGAAATCCTGCAGCGCCCGCAATGTCCCCCTGCTCAAGAAAGCACATATACAGGGCCCCCCTGAAGTTTGCCAATGAACATCTGAATGATTCAGAGGAGAACTGGGTGAAAGTGTTGTGGTCAGATGAGACCAAAATGGAGCTCTTTGGCATCAACTCAACTCGTGGTGTTTGGAGGAGGAGGAATGCTGCCTATGACCCCAAGAACACCATCCCCACCGTCAAACATGGAGGTGGAAACATTATGCTTTGGGGGTGTTTTTCTGCTAAGGGGACAGGACAACTTCACCGCATCAAAGGGACGATGGACGGGGCCATGTACCATCAAATCTTGGGTGAGAACCTCCTTCCCTCAGCTAGGGCATTGAAAATGGGTCGTGGATGGGTATTCCAGCATGACAATGACCCAAAACACATGGCCAAGGCAACAAAGGAGTGGCTCAAGAAGAAGCACATTAAGGTCCTGGAGTGGCCTAGCCAGTCTCCAGACCTTAATCCCATAGAAAATCTGTGGAGGGAGCTGATGGTTCGAGTTGCCAAACGTCAGCCTCGAAAACTTAATGACTTGGAGAAGATCTGCAAAGAGGAGTGGAACAAAATCCCTCCTGAGATGTGTGCAAACCTGGTGGCCAACTACAAGAAACGTCTGACCTCTGTGATTGCCAACAAGGGTTTTGCCACCAAGTACTAAGTCATGTTTTGCAGAGGGGTCAAATACTTATTTCCCTCATTAAAATGCAAATCAATTTATAACATTTTTGACATGCGTTTTTCTGGATTTTGTTGTTGTTATTCTGTCTCTCACTGTTCAAATAAACCTACCATTAAAATTATAGACTGATAATGTCTTTGTCAGTGGGCAAACTTACAAAATCAGCAGGGGATCAAATACTTTTTTCCCTCACTGTACATGTTATGCTGTATAGTCCTAGGTCCTTATTGTCTTGATTGTTGTATATATCATGTCATGTATTTATGTTCTGTGTCTCTAGACAATACAAAGTGGCCTCTTATCAGATCACCCTGGAGTGGATGCTGAGGGGAGGACATCTAGGTGGGTAGTTGCTGCCAACTACGGGCAGCAATTAGATCTACAGTGGCTTGTGAAAGTATTCACCCTACTTGGCATTTTTCCTATTTTGTTGCCTTTCAACCTGGAATTAAAATGGATTTTTGGGGGGGGTTGTATCATTTGAATAACACAACATGCCTACCACTTTGAAGATGCAAAAGCAGGTTTCCCTCAAGAATTTCCCTGTATTTAGCGCCATCCATCATTCCTTCAATTCTGACCAGTTTCCCAGTCCCTGCCGATGAAAAACATCCCCACAGCATGACGTTGCCACCACCATGCTTCACTGTGGGGATGGTGTTCTTGGGGTGATGAGAGGTGTTGGGTTTACGCCAGACATAGCGTTTTCCTTGATGGCCAAAAAGCTCAATTTTAGTCTAATCTGATCAGAGTACCTTCTTCCATATGTTTGGGGAGTCTCCCACATGGCTTTTGGCGAACAACAAACGTGTTTGCTTATTTTATTTCTTTAAGTAATGGCTTTTTTCAGGCAACTCTTCCGTAAAGCCCAGCTCTGTGGAGTGTACGGCTTAAAGTGGTCCTATGGACAGATACTCCAATATCCGCTCTGGAGCTTTGCAGCTCCTTCAGGGTTATCTTTGGTCTCTTTGTTGCCTCTCTGATTAATGCCCTCCTTGCCTGGTCCGTGAGTTTTGGTGGGCGGCCCTCTCTTGGCAGGTTTGTGGTGGTGCCATATTCTTTCCAGTTTTTAATAATGGATTTAATGGTGCTCCATGGGATGTTCAGTTTCTGATATTTTTTTATAACCCAACCCTGATCTGTACTTCTCCACAACTTTGTCCCTGACCTGTTTGGAGAGCTCCTTGGTCTTCATGGTGCCGCTTGCTTGGTGGTGCCCCTTGCTTAGTGGTGTTGCAGACTCTGGGGCCTTTCAGAACAGGTGTATATATACTGAGATCATGTGACAGATCATGTGACACTTAGATTGCACACAGGTGGACTTTATTTAACTAATTATGTGACTTCTGAAGGTAATTGGTTGCACCATATCTTATTCACTACTTTTCCGTTATTTATTTTGTAGAATTTTTGGAAATATTTTTTTAAATAAAAACACATACAGGATATCTGTATCCATAACAACTAACCCAAGATCACCTGTATCCGTAACAGTGAGTAAAACCTTTAAACAGGTCAACATTCACAAGGCCGCAGGGCCAGACGGATTACCAGGACGTGTACTCAGAGCATGCACTGACCAACTGGCAAGTGTCTTCACTGACATTTTCAACCTGTCCTTGACCGAGTCTGTAATACCTACATGTTTCAAGCAGACCACCATAGTCCCCGTGCCCAAGGACACTAAGATAACCTGCCTAAATGACTACCGCCCCGTAGCACTCATGTCTGTAACCATGAAGTTCTTTGAAAGGCTGGTCATGGCTCACATCACCACCATCATCCCAGAAACCCTAGACCCACTCCAATTCGCATACCGCCCCAACAGATCCACAGATGACGCAATCTCTATTGCACTCCACACTGCCCTTTCCCACCTGGACAAGAGGAACATCTACGTGAGGTAGAGAATGGTGCTGTTCCAGGTGGTCTACATAGCAGTCACCCTGAGGTAGAGAATGGTGCTGTTCCAGGTGGTCTACAGTCACCCTGAGGTAGAGAATGGTGCTGTTCCAGGTGGTCTACAGTCACCCTGAGGTAGAGAATGGTGCTGTTCCAGGTGGTCTACATAGCAGTCACCCTGAGGTAGAGAATGGTGCTGTTCCAGGTGGTCTACAGTCACCCTGAGGTAGAGAATGGTGCTGTTCCAGGTGGTCTACATAGCAGTCACACTGCACACAGCCACCAATAATGTTTCATTTATTTGTATTTATTTAACCAGGTAAGAAGCCAGTTGAGAACAAGTTCTCATTTACAACTGCGACCTGGCCAAGATAAAGCAAAGCAGTGCGATAAAAACAACAACACAGAGTTACACATGGGATAAACACAACGTACAGTCAATGACACAATAGAAAATCTATATACAGTGTGTGCAAATGTAGTAAGTTATGGAGGTAAGGCAATAAATAGGCCATAGTGCAAAATAATTACAATTTAGTATTAACACTGGAATGATAGATGTGCAGAAAATGATGTACAAATAGAGATACTGGGGTGCAAATGAGCAAAATAAATAACAATATAGGGATGAGGTAGTTGGGTGGGCTAATTTCAGATGGGCTGTGTACAGGTGCAGTGATCGGTAAGCTGCTCTGACAACTGACGCTTAAAGTTAGTGAGGGAGATAAGAGTCTCCAGCTTCAGAGATTTTTGCAGTTCGTTCCAGTCATTGGCAGCAGAGAACTGGAAGGAATGGCGGCCAAAGGAGGTGTTGGCTTTGGGGATGACCAGTGAGATATACCTGCTGGAGCGCAGACTACGGGTGGGTGTTGCTATGGTGACCAATGAGCTAAGATAAGGCGGGGATTTACCTAGCAGTGGTTTATAGATGACATGTTATTGATGGAGTTCCACAACATCACACTGCCGTCGTTAGGCTAGCTAAAGTTAGGCTGAGAAGTTTAGCCACCAGCTCCTCCTTGAAGTCTGGGTCTTTGTATATGATCCGTTTATCTTCCAGGCCTGCTGGACCAATCGGGTTCTAAAGCTGAATGTCTTCTGTTCAGTCCTTGGCCTGTTTAGAATACTCCACACGGCTTCTGGATCTACTGAAAGATGTGTAACAGAATAACAAAACAAAAAATTGAAATGAGTCCTGATTAGTTTTTTCATGACCTGAAAAATGATTGGAGGAGGCATGAGTGGAGGAACATTGGGTCTCCTCTTTGAAAAGGAGACAAAGATAGAAGATGTGAGAAATGTAACGAAGATCAAGTCTGAGACAGTTTGGTTCATTGTCCTATCCACAGTATGGTTCATTGTCCTATCCTCAGTTTGGTTCATTGTCCTATCCACAGTATGGTTCATTGTCCTATCCTCAGTTTGGTTCATTGTCCTATCCTCAGTTTGGTTCATTGTCCTATCCACAGTATGGTTCATTGTCCTATCCACAGTATGGTTCATTGTCCTATCCACAGTATGGTTCATTGTCCTAACCTCATGTCTGTTCCACCACCCCTCTCCTTCCATTCCCTCCCAGGCAGGTAGAAACAGAAAGAGGGATCGGTGATGTTGGCTGGTAGAAAACAGAGTCAGTCATTACATGTCAATTCAGGGCATGAGCTGATATTCAAAATGTTTTAATTGAAATAATGTAAAGGTTGTTGTCATTACAACTCATGCACCAGCTAGGGTATACATTGTATTGATCTATCTGGCTCTGGCTAGGGCTGTGTCCTACTCATGGACCTTAACTAGGGCAAGTCATTTTATGCAATCAATAGCACTACAGAACACGGTGATGCCTAGTAGAAAATAATACACTATTTGTTATCAGTAACGTTATAATGAAAAAGGGAATTGCGTCACAAAGCTAAACGAACAAAACAGTCAGTAGGACAGGATAACGTTACGGTTACAGTAGTAGCTAAGCTAAAAACACCCCCAACTAGCTCAGGGAATGGCAAACAAATAACGTTAGACATTACTTAGTGGTGACTAGCTACAGGTGTTAGCAACTTAGCTAGCTAGCAACATATCTTGAATGGTTGGAGCTTTCCCGTCCATGGTGGAAAGACGGTGGGAACAGAACCCGGTTTTAACCGGTCCCCATTGTCAGTCAGTGGCCACAAAGTGATCACTGGACATGGTCAACCGCAGCTGGTGAATGACTTCAGGCGTCGTATCGACACCATAAGCAGGATGTGGGATGGGCTGCAGCCTTGCCTGACACAAAGCTCCATCGCGGTCAGGAAAATATTGGAAATGTGTAACGTTGGTGTATTTGTATCTGAGCGGAACATTATTGCACCAGGGTATAATGCACTTCATTTTGGCCAACTTCACTCAGCTACTCGACTACTAACATTATTCACTTAGCCTTACTTAACTTCAGAGATTACTAACCGCTAGCCTAGCTAGCTGCCATCTCTTACTTAACTTCAGAGATTACTAACCGCTAGCCTAGCTAGCTGCCATCTCTTTGTTTACTTCAGAGATTACTAACTGCTAGCCTAGCTAGCTACCATCTCTTACTTAACTTCAGAGATTACTAACCGCTAGCCTAGCTAGCTGCCATCTCTTACTTAACTTCAGAGATTACTAACCGCTAGCCTAGCTAGCTACCATCTCTTACTTAACTTCAGAGATTACTAACCGCTAGCCTAGCTAGCTGCCATCTCTTACTTAACTTCAGAGATTACTAACCACTAGCCTAGCTAGCTACCATCTCTTACTTAACTTCAGAGATTACTAACCGCTAGCCTAGCTGGCTGCCATCTCTTTGTTTACTTCAGAGATGACTAACCGCTAGCCTAGCTAGCTACCATCTCTTACTTTACTTCAGAGATTACTAACCGCTAGCCTAGCTAGCTGCCATCTCTTTGTTTACTTCAGAGATTACTAACTGCTAGCCTAGCTAGCTACCATCTCTTACTTAACTTCAGAGATTACTAACCGCTAGCCTAGCTAGCTGCCATCTCTTACTTAACTTCAGAGATTACTAACCGCTAGCCTAGCTAGCTACCATCTCTTACTTAACTTCAGAGATTACTAACCACTAGCCTAGCTAGCTACCATCTCTTACTTAACTTCAGAGATTACTAACCGCTAGCCTAGCTGGCTGCCATCTCTTTGTTTACTTCAGAGATGACTAACCGCTAGCCTAGCTAGCTACCATCTCTTACTTTACTTCAGAGATTACTAACCGCTAGCCTAGCTAGCTACCATCTCTTACTTTACTTCAGAGATTACTAACCGCTAGCCTAGCTAGCTGCCATCTCTTACTTAACTTCAGAGATGACTAACCGCTAGCCTAGCTAGCTACCATCTCTTACTTAACTTCAGAGATTACTAACCGCTAGCCTAGCTAGCTGCCATCTCTTACTTAACTTCAGAGATTACTAACCACTAGCCTAGCTAGCTACCATCTCTTACTTAACTTCAGAGATTACTAACCGCTAGCCTAGCTAGCTACCATCTCTTACTTAACTTCAGAGATTACTAACCACTAGCCTAGCTAGCTGCCATCTCTTACTTAACTTCAGAGATTACTAACCACTAGCCTAGCTAGCTACCATCTCTTACTTAACTTCAGAGATTACTAACCGCTAGCCTAGCTGGCTGCCATCTCTTTGTTTACTTCCTTTCATTCTGATTTCCTTTCTTTGTCCTTTCTTCGTCCCGCCTCCTGTTATTTTAGAACCACGAAGAAGAGTATCTTTAACAGACTATAGTGCATTCAGAAATTATTCAGACCCATTTACTTTTTCAACATTTTGTTACATTATAGCCTTATTCTAAAATGGATTGAATGAATACAAATCATCAGCAATCTACACACAATACCCCATAATGACAAAGCGAAAACAGGTTTTTAGAAATGTTTGCAAATGTATTAAAAATAAAAAACGGAAATACCCTTGGCTATGAGACTCGAAATTGAGCTCAGATGTATCCTGTTTCCATTGATCATCCTTGAGATGTTTCTACAACTTGATTGGAGTCCACCTGTGGTAAGTTTAATTGATTGGACATGATTTGGAAAGGCACACACCTGTCTATATCAGGTCCCACAGTTGACAGTGCATGTCAGAGCAAAAACCAAGCAATAAGGTCGAAGGAATTGTCCGTAGAGCTCCTAGACAGGATTGTGTCGAGGCACAGATCTGGGGAAGGGTACCAAAAAATGTGTCAGTATTGAAGGTCCCCAAGAACACAGTGGCCCCCATCGTTCTTAAATGGAAGAAGTTTGGAACCACCAAGACTCCTAGAGCTGGCCGCCCGGCCAAACTGAGCAATCGGGGGAGAAGGGCCTTTATCAGGGAGGTGACCAAGAACGCAATGGTCACTCTGACAGAGCTCATGTTATAGGTATACTTGTAAACGTGAAGGACTGGGGAGTTTTTCAGGATAAAAAAGAAACGGACTCCAGTGGCACCTCCATGGAGTCCTCCTGAGTCCTCCTGGGTGGCGTCTGTTCTTGCAACGACATGGTCATGGAGTCCTTCTGAGTCCTCCAGAGGGGGCGGAGGGACCTCCCGCACCTCAGACTCCTGGAGCGGATGAGCCGCCACCGGCCTGAGGAGAGATACATGAAACGAGGGGTTAATACGGTAATCAGGAGGGAGCAGCAAACTATATGTAACCTCATTAACTCTCCTCAGGAATTTGAACGGCCCCACAAACCGCGGGCTCAGCTTCCGGCAGGGCAGGCGGAGGGGCAGGTTCCGGGTTGAGAGCCAGACCAGATCACCCGGTACAAAGACCGGGGCCTCACTGCGGTGGCGGTCAGCATTGGCTTTCTGGCGACACACGGCGCGCTGGAGGACGTAAAACTGGGGACCCTGGTCAGACACTAGGTCCTCTGGCACCACGTAGTGCCGGAAGACGTGAGTAAACAGGGCTTCCGCGGTTTTCAGGGCCGTGGGGAGACCGGGCAGAGGAAGGAGGCGGCAGGCTTTAGAGAAGCGGTCCACAACAACCAGGATGGTGCTGTTACCCTGAGAGAGGGGAAGATCAGTTAGAAAGTCAATCGATAAGTGGGACCATGGCCATTGTGGAACTGGTAAGGGATGTAACTTACCCGCTGGAAGGTGCCTAGGTGCCTTACTCTGGGCACACACCGAGCAGGAGGAGACATACACCCTCACGTCCTTAGCCAAGGTAGGCCACCAGTACTTCCCGGTCAGGTAGCGCACTGTACGGCCGATGCCTGGGTGACCAGAGGAGGGGGATGTGTGTGCCCAATAGATAAGATGATCACGGACACTAGACGGCACGTACCGCAGCCCAGCTGGGCACTGAGGTGGAGATGGCTCTGTGCGTAATGTCCGCTCTATGTCTGCATCCACCGCCCATACCACGGCGCCACAATGCAGGAGGCTGGGAGTATGGGGGTGTTGTCTATGGGCCTCTTCTCTGTGTCGTACAGCCGTGACAGTGCGTCTGCCTTCACGTTCTTTGTGCCTGGAATATAGGACAGCGTGAAATCAAACCGGGTGAAGAACAAGGCCCACCTGGCCTGGCAAGGGTTCAGCCTCCTCGCTGCCCGGATGTACTCCAGGTTACGGTGGTCCGTCCAGACGAGGAAAGGGTGTTTCGACCCCCTCAAGCCAGTGCCTCCACACTGTCAGGGCTCTGACAACATCCAACAGCTCCCGATCACCAACGTCATAGTTCTGCTCTGGCTGAGCTTCTTAGAGAAGAAGGAACAGTGCCTACCCCTACCTCGGACGTATCCACCTCCACTACGAACGGCAATGATGGATCGGGATGGGCCAGTACCGGGGCTGAGGTGACCAGAGCCTTCAGGTTACTGAAAGCCCTGTCAGCCTCAGCTGACCAGCGGAGCCGGGATGGCCCACCCTTCAACAGAGAGGTGATGGGAGCTGCGACCTTGCCAAAGTCCCGGATAAACCTCCGATATTAATTTGCAAAGCCAATGAAGTGCTGCACCTCCTTTACCATGGTTGGAGTCGGCCAATTACGCACGGCTGAAATGCGGTCTCCCTCCATCTCCACACCTGAGGTGGTGATGTGGTATCCGAGGAAGGAGACGGATTGTTGGAAGAACAGACACTTTTCTGCCTTGGCATACAGGTCATCCTCCAACAGTCGGCCCAGCACTCTGCGAACCAGGGACACACCAGGATGTCATCGATGTAGACCAACACACCGCGACCAAGCATGTCCCGAAGCCAGCAGGTTGTCCAACCGGATGCCCATGACCACCAGTTGGTTGAAGGTCAACGTGGTATCCCAGCAGGCTAGTTCCCGTCGGACGTCCTCACGCAGGCTGCATCGGAAGTGGTCGATGAGGGCCCGCTCGTTCCACCCGGACCCAGCCACTAGAGTTCTAAACTCAAGGGTAAAGTATTGCGCAGTCCTCGTCCCCTGCCTCAGATGGACCAGACGCTCGCCCGCCTCTCTTCCTTCCCAGGGATGATCGAAGACTGCCCGGAAGAGGCGAGCGAACTCTCCGTAGTTGTCCAACGCGTCTCCTCCTTTACTCCAGACCACGTTGGCACACTCCAGGGCTTTCCCTGAGAGACAGGAGACGAGGGTGGACACCTTCTCCCGATCCGATGGAGCAGGGCTGATTTTGGTGAAATAGAGGTCCAGCTGCAGGAGGATACCCTGGCAGCGGGCCGCTGTCCCATCGTATTCCCTCGGTCGAGACAGGTGAATACCTCTGGGTGCTGGTGTGTGGGTGGCTGGATCCGGTCGCTCAGCTGGTTCCGCAGGGTCGGCTCCTCTCCTCTCCAGGCGCTGGGCGACCTGGAGAACCCGATCCATCGCTTCGCCCAAGCTGGCTAACATGTTGGAATGCTCCTGGACCCACTCAAAGACTCCAGGCATATTCCCCTCTCCTGCTGACTCCAGCCATATTCCCCTCTCCTGCTGACTCCATGCTGTTGGGTGTGTGATTCTGTAGCGGGTGATTTGGACGGAGTCAGGCGCAGGAGGTGTAAATCCCAGAATAATGGTTTATTCGGCCAATACAGCGGTTCGCAGCAATGCGTAAAACAACTACAGTGCAAATTAACAGCGCACTGGGGAAAACAAAACACACGGGTGAATATCCCGGCGATAAAGTACATAATGCTCCACCGAGCTATCGACACCTCCACATGGAAACAATCACACACAAAGACATGGGGGGCAGAAGGAATACTTACAGTATACAGGGATTGATGAGGGGATAGGAACCAGGTGTGTGTAAAAACAAGACAAAACTAATGGAATGATGAGAAGAGGAGCGGCAGTGGCTAGAAGGCCGGTGACGACGAACGCCGAAGCCTGCCCGAACAAGGAGAGGAGGCAGCTTTGGACGAAGTCATGACACTAGCAAGTAATATCTAACAGTTCCACAACAAAAAACCTAATACACACAAATCTAAGTAAAGGAATGGAATAAGAATATATAAATATATGGATGAGCAATGTCATTATCAGAGCAGCATAGGCTAAGATGCAACAGATAGTATAGAATACAGTATATACATATGAGATGGGTAATGCAAGATATGTAAACATTATTAAGATAGTATAGAATACAGTATATACATGTGAGATGGGTAATGCAAGATATGTAAACATTATTAAGATAGTATAGAATACAGTATATACATGTGAGATGGGAAATGCAAGATGTGTAAACATAATTAAAGTGGAATTATTACAATACTTTCTGAAGGCACTGTAGATCTTCTGCACAGATTCTGTCAGACTTGGGCCCTGACAGTGAATCTCAGTAAGACAAAAATAATGGTGTTCCAAAAAAGGTCCAGTTGCCAAGACAACAAATACAAATTCCATCTAGACACCGTTGCCCTAGAGCACACAAAGAATTACACCTACCTCGGCCTAAACATCAGCACCACAGGTAACTTCCACAAAGATGTGAACAATCTGAGAGACAAGGCAAGAAGGGCCTTCTACGGCATCAAAAGGCACATACCAATTAGGATCTGGCTAAAAATACTTGAATCAGTTATACTGTAGAACCCATTGCCCTTAATGGTTGTGTGGTCTGGGGTCCGCTCACAAAATGGGTTTATTTACCTTCCCCAACTATTTGCACATTAGTTGATTATATAACGATTGATTATATAACACTGGAAATGTCTTTATCTTTTTGAGTGCAATTTCTACTGTTAAATTCGAATAGTTTTTTGTTGATGTGTCTTCTCACTTTTGTTTATTTCACTTGCTTTGGCAATGCAAACACGTTTCCCATGCCAATAAAGCACTTTGAATCGAATTTGAATTGATACCTTGAGGGCTGTCGGAAGCTGGCCAATAGGCTGTGAGTGGGCGGGCCGGGAGAAGGGAGTGGGACCAGAGATGTGATTGCGGCGCAGGACGACAGGCAGCGGGACTGGCACATCGGTGGAGAGAAAGTAAGTGACTGATTTATTCTATGAAGGATCTATCCAACTCACTAATGTTGCGCTAGGTTAGGTTAAGGTATCTGTTTGAAGGTGTCTGCATTCTCTCTCTTTGCTTTCATAGGTAGGCTAAATTAGACACATAATATTCCCCTGAATGTAAGATAAATAATAAATATTGTTTAAGGAAATCCACTGTCCATGACATTGGGTTATTACTTTGGTATGTTAGTTTACAGTTGACCAGTGTAGCATATCAAGGTTAGGCTATTACAAATGAGGCGTGTGTGTGTTAAAGTGTTGTGGACACAATTGTACGGTTCAGTAGAAATAAGTGTTCCTTCCTCGCTTCCCTAATCCTGGGATATTTTCCCATGGAACTAAATGACTTGTCCTTGCATGGTTCTTATATCCCATCATAACTTTTATAATACCGCATGCTGTTTCCCCAACAAAGGGCGAGATGATGCACAACATTACATTAGACATAACAGCCGGAACAGCAGATGTTCAGTTGATCCGCAGGCAGCGTATCTGGCTGTGTTCTAGCCTAGAGAGAGAGAGAGAGAGAGAGAGAGAGAGAGAGAGAGAGAGAGAGAGAGAGAGAGAGAGAGAGAGAGAGAGAGAGAGAGAGAGAGAGAGAGAGAGAGAGAGAGAGAGAGAGAGAGAGAGAGAGAGAGAGAGAGAGAGAGAGAGAGAGAGAGAGAGAGAGAGAGAGAGAGAGAGAGAGAGAGAGAGAGAGAGAGAGAGAGAGAGAGAGAGAGAGAGAGAGAGAGAGAGAGAGAGAGAGAGAGAGAGAGAGAGAGAGAGAGAGAGAGAGAGAGAGAGAGAGAGAGAAGGCTATGATCCCTCCACAATGATCCCTCTGCAGGAAAGACAGGAAGGACAGCGCGTGGTCAATGATAATGTGGGGAATGAATGACGTATCGTCTGTGGATGCTCTGCCATGACGCACAACTCCTTTATCATCAGTCATATGCTCTCTTATTCTCTCTCTCTCTCTGTTTTATTTTGATCATTAGTGTTCATTATCCATTCTTTCATCTATAGTGGTATGTTGGTTAGTGAAATATAGCCTATACCCTAAAGCCAAAAAGTAATGATCAATGAGACACAGCATACAGCTACATGTATTTCTCTTGGCAAAATAATGTCCTTTTACACCTTTCAGAGCTGGGGCATCTCCCTGGTAATTAATTAATTAATTAATTAATTAGATGCATTAGATTGTGCTTATTGTTAGAGAGGAGGGATCTGATCTGTTTGGTTGTGATGCAACTCAACCTCTCTGGCTGCAACTGGGAAGTGTGTGTGTGTGTGTGTGTGTGGGTGTGGCTGTGTGAGTGTGTGTGTGTGTGTGTGTGTGTGTGTGTGTATGGGTGTGGCTGTGTGAGTGTGTGTGTGTGTGTGTGTGTATGGGTGTGGCTGTGTGAGTGTTCCCTCTAAGGGATCCTTCCTGCTACTACAGCTAGTCCTGCTCCTGAACAGACAGACGAAGAGTCAGCAGTAGCAAGGACACATTCCTCCCAGAGAACTGATCTGAACCAGGAAGTAGTAGTTCTAACCGTAATCCTTCTCCCAGAGAACTGATCTGAACCAGGAAGTAGTAGTTCTAACCGTAATCCTTCTCCCAGAGAACTGATCTGAACCAGGAAGTAGTAGTTCTAACCGTAACCCTTCTCCCAGAGAACTGATCTGAACCAGGAAGTAGTAGTTCTAACCGTAACCCTTCTCCCAGAGAACTGATCTGAACCAGGAAGTAGTAGTTCTAACCGTAACCCTTCTCCCAGAGAACTGATCTGAACCAGGAAGTAGTAGTTCTAACCGTAACCCTTCTCCCAGAGAACTGATCTGAACCAGGAAGTAGTAGTTCTAGAGGATATGTTGGACTGCACCAGTCTCTGAACAGGACATTTTGCAGTATTAAAGGGATACTTCAGGATTTTGGCAATGAGGCCCTTTGTCTACTTCCCCAGAGGCAGATGAACTCGTGGATACCCTCTGTATGTCTCTGTGTCCAGTTTGAAGGAAGTCAGAGGTAATTTCATAATGACTGGACGTCTATTGGTATCTGCTAGCACACAATGACTGGAAGTCTATGGGTATCTGCTAGCATGCTAGTGTAAAGGATGTCATGCTGCTTGCTTAGCGAGTACCACTTCCCCCCCAGATTGGCCCATACCTGGCGCAAACTCAGGATCTCCGCCTCTCAAACACACGTGACCGTTCTCCTTAAAGTGTCTCAGCCGGCCACCTCAAAAGCTGATGAGCCCATGGCTACAATAGCAGATACTCATAGACTTCCAGTCATTGCGCTTACGCTAGTTAGAAAGCTCCATCGAACTACACACAGAGACATACAGAGGGTCTCCACGCGTTAATCTGACTCTGAGGAAGTAGATAAAGGGCCTCATTGCCAAAATCCTGAAGTATCCCTTTAAATCAACACTTAAATAGTTCATTTTAATACTATAATACTTTAATACTAGATTACATGGCCCCACTCTACAGAGTGTAAAAAGTACTAGATTATAATGTTACATTTTGAGTGTTAATATAACACTGCATTATTACACTTGCCAGTATTACTCAAATGTAACGTTATGGGGTGACTCTCACAGTGTAACGTTATGGGGTGACTCTAACAGTGTAACGTTATGGGGTGACTCTCACAGTGTAACGTTATGGGGTGACTCTCACAGTGTAACGTTATGGGGTGACTCTCACAGTGTAACGTTATGGGGTGACTCTAACAGTGTAACGTTATGGGGTGACTCTCACAGTGTAACGTTATGGGGTGACTCTCACAGTGTAACGTTATGGGGTGACTCTCACAGTGTAACGTTATGGGGTGACTCTAACAGTGTAACGTTATGGGGTGACTCTCACAGTGTAACGTTATGGGGTGACTCTCACAGTGTAACGTTATGGGGTGACTCTAACAGTGTAACGTTATGGGGTGACTCTCACAGTGTAACGTTATGGGGTGACTCTCACAGTGTAACGTTATGGGGTGACTCTCACAGTGTAACGTTATGGGGTGACTCTCACAGTGTAACGTTATGGGGTGACTCTCACAGTGTAACGTTATGGGGTGACTCTCACAGTGTAACGTTATGGGGTGACTCTCACAGTGTAACGTTATGGGGTGACTCTCACAGTGTAACGTAATGGGGTGACTCTCACAGTGTAACGTTATGGGGTGACTCTCACAGTGTAACGTTATGGGGTGACTCTCACAGTGTAACGTTATGGGGTGACTCTCACAGTGTAACGTTATGGGGTGACTCTCACAGTGTAACGTTATGGGGTGACTCTCACAGTGTAACGTTATGGGGTGACTCTCACAGTGTAACGTTATGGGGTGACTCTCACAGTGTAACGTTATGGGGTGACTCTCACAGTGTAACGTTATGGGGTGACTCTCACAGTGTAACGTTATGGGGTGACTCTCACAGTGTAACGTTATGGGGTGACTCTCACAGTGTAACGTTATGGGGTGACTCTCACAGTGTAACGTTATGGGGTGACTCTCACAGTGTAACGTTATGGGGTGACTCTCACAGTGTAACGTTATGGGGTGACTCTCACAGTGTAACGTTATGGGGTGACTCTCACAGTGTAACGTTATGGGGTGACTCTCACAGTGTAACGTTATGGGGTGACTCTCACAGTGTAACGTTATGGGGTGACTCTCACAGTGTAACGTTATGGGGTGACTCTCACAGTGTAACGTTATGGGGTGACTCTCACAGTGTAACGTTATGGGGTGACTCTCACAGTGTAACGTTATGGGGTGACTCTAACAGTGTAACGTTATGGGGTGACTCTCACAGTGTAACGTTATGGGGTGACTCTCACAGTGTAACGTTATGGGGTGACTCTCACAGTGTAACGTTATGGGGTGACTCTCACAGTGTAACGTTATGGGGTGACTCTAACAGTGTAACGTTATGAGGTGACTCTAACAGTGTAACGTTATGGGGTGACTCTCACAGTGTAACGTTATGGGGTGACTCTCACAGTGTAACGTTATGGGGTGACTCTCACAGTGTAACGTTATGGGGTGACTCTCACAGTGTAACGTTATGGGGTGACTCTCACAGTGTAACGTTATGGGGTGACTCTCACAGTGTAACGTTATGGGGTGACTCTCACAGTGTAACGTTATGGGGTGACTCTCACAGTGTAACGTTATGGGGTGACTCTCACAGTGTAACGTTATGGGGTGACTCTCACAGTGTAACGTTATGGGGTGACTCTCACAGTGTAACGTTATGGGGTGACTCTCACAGTGTAACGTTATGGGGTGACTCTCACAGTGTAACGTTATGGGGTGACTCTCACAGTGTAACGTTATGGGGTGACTCTCACAGTGTAACGTTATGGGGTGACTCTCACAGTGTAACGTTATGGGGTGACTCTCACAGTGTAACGTTATGGGGTGACTCTCACAGTGTAACGTTATGGGGTGACTCTAACAGTGTAACGTTATGGGGTGACTCTCACAGTGTAACGTTATGGGGTGACTCTCACAGTGTAACGTTATGGGGTGACTCTCACAGTGTAACGTTATGGGGTGACTCTCACAGTGTAACGTTATGGGGTGACTCTCACAGTGTAACGTTATGGGGTGACTCTCACAGTGTAACGTTATGGGGTGACTCTCACAGTGTAGCGTTATGGGGTGACTCTCACAGTGTAACGTTATGGGGTGACTCTCACAGTGTAACGTTATGGGGTGACTCTCACAGTGTAACGTTATGGGGTGACTCTCACAGTGTAACGTTATGGGGGTGACTCTCACAGTGTAACGTTATGGGGTGACTCTCACAGTGTAACGTTATGGGGTGACTCTCACAGTGTAACGTTATGGGGTGACTCTCACAGTGTAACGTTATGGGGTGACTCTCACAGTGTAACGTTATGGGGTGACTCTCACAGTGTAACGTTATGGGGTGACTCTAACAGTGTAACGTTATGGGGTGACTCTCACAGTGTAACGTTATGGGGTGACTCTCACAGTGTAACGTTATGGGGTGACTCTCACAGTGTAACGTTATGGGGTGACTCTAACAGTGTAACGTTATGGGGTGACTCTAACAGTGTAACGTTATGGGGTGACTCTCACAGTGTAACGTTATGGGGTGACTCTCACAGTGTAACGTTATGGGGTGACTCTCACAGTGTAACGTTATGGGGTGACTCTCACAGTGTAACGTTATGGGGTGACTCTCACAGTGTAACGTTATGGGGTGACTCTCACAGTGTAACGTTATGGGGTGACTCTCACAGTGTAACGTTATGGGGTGACTCTAACAGTGTAACGTTATGGGGTGACTCTAACAGTGTAACGTTATGGGGTGACTCTCACAGTGTAACGTTATGGGGTGACTCTCACAGTGTAACGTTATGGGGTGACTCTCACAGTGTAACGTTATGGGGTGACTCTCACAGTGTAACGTTATGGGGTGACTCTAACAGTGTAACGTTATGGGGTGACTCTCACAGTGTAACGTTATGGGGTGACTCTCACAGTGTAACGTTATGGGGTGACTCTAACAGTGTAACGTTATGGGGTGACTCTCACAGTGTAACGTTATGGGGTGACTCTAACAGTGTAACGTTATGGGGTGACTCTCACAGTGTAACGTTATGGGGTGACTCTCACAGTGTAACGTTATGGGGTGACTCTAACAGTGTAATGTTATGGGGTGACTCTCACAGTGTTATTTCTATGCACACTTTAAAAAATCTAGTTGTTTCAACTAAATATTATTAAGTAACTGGTTCCACAGCCTTTTCGGTCAGTGTTACCTGAACTTAACATTTTTAGTTGGTCTACATTTAGCTCCAACGTATGCAAGAATTCAGTCAACTTAAAATGATGTGTTTGCTCAAATTGTCTCATATGTTCATTCAACTAGAAATGATTATATCTTACCTAAAAAAAAAGGCTGTGGAACTAGTTACAAACACAGTGCTTTTAGCATCCAATGTTTTCAACTGACAGTACATATTTGACACACATTGACGTTGTGCATGTTCATTTATACAGTCATTAATATTCAACATGTCCTCACCTGGGATTTGAACTCACAACCTCTTGGTTCACAGCATTCCAATCTTCCTGCTATCCACCATATCTGGGTCAGCAAGTGATTTCACCTGTATTGCTACACTTTGCACTTCAAAGTACATCTCAGCTCTGTTAAAAGTACACTCAAGAAAAGTATTTTATTTATCATAGTTTCAGAAGTAACCGACATTAGATAACTACACACAAACAAAGTAGGTGGATGTGGGTGAAAAATGTATGAAAATGTTTTAATGTATGAAAATGTATGAAAATGTATGAAAATGTATGAAAATGTATGAAAATGTATGCACTCACTAACTGTAAGTCGCTCTGGATAAGAGTGTCTGCTAAAATGACTAAAAATATACAATAAAATATAAAAACCTCAAATTGCTTAAATAAGTAAATTAAATCAATGATGAGAGAATAATCTGAAGAACTGATAATTGACCCAGACATGGTGTCGTAGCAGGAAGATTGGAATGCAATGAACAAAGAGGTTGTGAGTTCAAATCCCATTTGAGGACATGTTGATTAATTATTACTGTATAGTTGAACATGCAAAATATAATAATCTGTGTCAAATACAGTTGAAGTCGGAAGTTTACATACACCTTAGCCAATATTCCCTGTCTTAGGTCAGTTAGGATCACCACTTTATTTTAAGAATGTGAAATGTGAGAATAATAGTAGAGAGAATGATTTATTTCAGCTTTTATTTCATTCATCACATTCCCAGTGGGTCAGAAGTTTACAGACACTCAATTAGTATTTGGTAGCATTGCCTTTAAATTGTTTAACTTGGGTCAAACGTTTCGGGTAGCCTTCCACAAGCTTCACACAATAAGTTGGGTGAATTCTGGCCCATTCCTCCTGACAGAGCTGGTGTAACTGAGTCAGGTTTGTAGGCCTCCTTGCTCGCACACGCTTTTTCAGTTCTGCCCACACATTTTCTATAGGCTTGAGGTCAGGGCTTTGGGATGGCCACTCCAATACCTTGACTTTGTTGTCCTTAAGCCATTTTGCCACAACTTTGGAATTATGCTTGGGGTCATTGTCCATTTGGAAGACCCATTTGCGACCAAGCTTTAACTTCCTGACTGATGTCTTGAGATGTTGCTTCAATATATCCACATAATTTTCCTTCCTCATGATGCCATCTATTTTGTGAAGTGCACCAGTCCCTCCTGCAGCAAAGCACCCCCACAGCATGATGCTGCCACCCCTGTGCTTCACGGTTGGGATGGTGTTCTTCAGCTTGCAAGCCCCCCCTTTTTCCTCCAAACATAACGATGGTCATTATGGCCAAACAGTTATATTTTTGTTTGATCAGACCAGAGGACATTTCTCTAAAAAGTACGATCTTTGTCCCCATGTGCAGTTGCAAACCGTAGTCTGGCTTTTTAATGGCGGTTTTGGAGCAGTGGCTTCTTCCTTGCTGAGCGGCCTTTGAGGTTATGTCAATATAAGACTTGTTTTACTGTGGATATAGATACTTTTGGACCTGTTTCCTCCAGCATCTTCACAAGGTCCTTTGCTGTTGTTCTGGGATTGATTTGCACTTTTCGCACCAAAGTACATTGATCTCTAGGAGACAGAACGCGTCTCCTTCCTGAGTGGTATGACGGCTGCGTGGTCCCATGGTGTTTATACTTGCATACTATTGTTTGTACAGATGAACGTGATACCTTCAGGCGTTTGGAAATTGCTCCCAAAAATGAACCAGACTTGTGGAGGTCTACAATAATTTTTCTGAGGTCTTGGCTGATTTCTTTTGATTTTCCCATGATGTCAAGCAAAGAGGCACTGAGTTTGAAGGTAGGCCTTGAAATACATCCACAGGTACACCTCCAATTGACTCAAATGATGTCAATTAGCCTATCAGTTTTTTCCACGCTGTTTAAAGGCACAGTCAACTTAGTGTATGTAAACTTCTGACCCACTGGAATTGTGATACAGTGAATTTTAAGTGAAATATTCTGTCTGTAAACAATTGTTAGAAAAATTACTTGTGTCATGCACAAAGTAGATGTCCTAACCGACTTGCCAAAACTATAGTTTGTTAACAAGAAATTTGTGGAGTGGTTGAAAAACGAGTTTTAATGACTGTAAACTTCCGACTTCAACTGTATGTAAGTTGAAAACATTGTATGTTAAAAGCGCAGTGTAACCAGTGGAACAGCCTTTTTTAGTTAAGATAAAAATAATAATCTATAGTTGAATGAACATATAAGACCTTAGGACAAACCCCCCCCCCCTACCCCCCTCCTCTGATGACTGGTTCTGTTCTGCTGTATCCCCTCCCCCCCCTCAGGTGATTTGGGTTGTAACCTGACACACACACTCAAACACCCAGGAATCTCTACATCTCACCCAGCACAGCCCTGAACTCTGAAACAGGCAGCAGAGATATGCAGAGTCCCAAATCAACCCCTAACCCCTACACTTTAGGCACTACACCTTAAACCACAGGTCATCCAAGCACACTTAGCTCCACTCTAACCTCCTGTGTCAGTAGGATGTCGTACAGGGAAGGAACAGTCAGAGATATCCCAGCAAACCCGGGAACATTCTCCAAACATTAGCTAAGATTCCTATTAAATTCTAGTTAGGGTTTTATCTAACATTAGGAGGATAACATCCCAAAAACATTCAGAGTATGTTTTTGATAACAAAATATTTATGTTTTTCAAAAGATGTTTGAAATTAAATATCCTTGGAATGTTCTCCTAGCATTCATCTGTACCAGCCACCACAGAACACTCCCCAAAAGTTCTCGTAAAGTTTCCAGGTAATGTAATAACCCAATCTACCAGTAATGTTTTCCCAGCGAGTTCCCAGAACATTCCATTGTAGGAACAGTGTGGTGAGAACATTGTGAGGACATCACAAAAGATATGTTCCCAAAACACCAAAACTGTCCAGTTGTGCGTATGATTCTATACTGAACAAAAATATAAACGCAACGTGTAAAGTGTTGGTCCCATGTTTTATGAGCTGAAATAAAAGATCCCCGAGATTTTCCATACACACACAAATTCCTCTCATATTCTGTACACAAATTAGTTTACATCCCTTATAGCAGTGGTGACCCATCATTCAGGGCGTGAGCCCCACCTGTTTAGCAAAAAAGTTTTGCATGTTACTAAGGCATTAAAACATATCACATATCAGTTTACAAAAAAATTAAAACATATATATTAATAAAGCTGCATACAAACAGTCTCTTTTTTGCTTTCTTGAGTAAGGCAGCTCCAAAATGCAGGTGTTTCAGCCTAGCTCAGTGCTTTCTGTGGTGGTGGGGCAGCCTAGCTCAGTGCTTTCTGTGGTGGTGGGGCAGCCAGCTCAGTGCTTTCTGTGGTGGTGGGGTAGCTAGCTCAGTGCTTTCTGTGGTGGTGGGGCAGCCAGCTCAGTGCTTTCTGTGGTGGTGGGGCAGCCAGCGGAAAATACAGAGCCTAGGGGTTGGTAAGGTTCTCTAGTTGCGCTGTGATTGGCTCAGTGTTCTGTCACTCATGGGGACACTACGTCACCGCAAAATCTACAGAAAGAGCTCGGAAATTCAAGCCCCCTTGGGTTCTGCCCATAGAGTTACATTAGAAGTGCCCATCCAAGAAGGCTCAAGGTCATTGGTCACAGATGAAATTAACATAAACATAAACATTACACAACAAGTCGGAAATCGCAAATTCAACAATGAGTGGTTTGGAAGGAATCAGTGACTAACTGGAAGCTTTGCAAAGCAATCACTAGCCTGCTATTCAGTGGAGAGGGTGTGTGGTCCAAGTCTGGGTTTAAGGGTCTCTTTTCCAAGCTCTAAAGGATAAACATGAACATGCAACACCACGGGCCAGAAAAGGGTGAATACATTGGCCATGCTGTTAATCCAGCATGACTTCTGCCGCATTCAAAACAACAGGAAACTCCGAACTGGGAAATCTCAGACTTCAGTGAGTTCAAGACAACTAAAAAATCAAAATAAATAAAAAAGAGCTCCGACTGGAACGGTCATCCTGGCCTCTTTCTAGAGTTCCGACCTGAAGATCGCTGACGTCATGATTCGACCTTGTTTTTTTCAGAGTTTCCAGTTGTCTTGAAAGCATCATAAATCCAGAGAATGACAGACTTTGATGCCAAAGTTTGATGACAAAATTTGCCCACAAGAAGGACCGCCGCGCCACCTTCCTGTTCACGTGAGCACAGCACAACAAGATGAGTCCCCCCCCCAAAAAATTTATTGTATCCTGCTGTGTAGTAAGCTGTTAGTAGCCCATGTGCCTCACCCTAATAATTTGGTCCATTTCCCCCTCATAACTTAGCCTACTGTTCTGACTTGGTGGTGCACATGTAGCCTATAGCCTGATTTGGAGAAATGTCATAATTGAATATTGTAAGAGCTTTCATTGTCTGCTTATATGCCCCCTTTATTTATCCTACGGTTCTGACTTGGTGTACAGGGAGAACACTGTAAGAACGGCCCATGTTCTGAATTCTGCCGCTGCACATTTCAAAAGTGCTGAACAAATAGTTATATTGACTACGTCCGTCCTAACTCGCTCATTAATGTCTTAATCAAAATTACGGATTGCCTCTTATCCGCTCATCATTCCCTTATGCCATAGTTTGTACATCTCAATTGTCAGTAGAAACCACATTTGTTTAAGCAAGTCAGCAATATCAGCTATGTTTTTTTTTTTTATGGCAGTAAATGAGGCTGAATTAACTATTTCGCTGCCAAACAAGGCTTGGCTGATGTAGCAGGTGTAGCAGTGGTAAGGATTCACTCCATGGTTCTGAAAAGAAAGCTCTGCTGTTTGGACAGCTTTATGTAGGTCCTAACAGTGTGTTGTGTAGTGGCTTTGCTGGCATGCATCTAAAAAAATATATGTTGAGTTTGCCCCACCAAAATGTACATGCTAAAATCTCTCTCGCTCTCTCTCTCTCCTCCTTCTTTCTCTCTCTCTCTGTATCTCTCTCTCTCTCGCTCTCCTCCTTTCTCTCTCTCTCTCTCTCTCCTTCTTTCTCTCTCTCTCTCTCTCTCTCTCTCTCTCTCTCTCTCTCTCTCTCTCTCTCTCTCTCTCTCTCTCTCTCTCTCTCTCTCTCTCTCTCTCTCTCTCTCTCTCTCTCTCTCCCTCTCTCCTCTCCTACTCTCCAGACTCTGGTAGAAACTAAAGATGGCAGGAAAGATAACTAAAGATGAGATGGAGGAGCTCAGAGACGCCTTCCAGAAAGTTGGTGAGTGCCAATGTACTTACAATACATGACCAAAAGTATGTGGACACCTGCTCGTCCAACATGTCATTCCAAAATCATGGGCATTAATATAGAGTTGGTCCCCCATTTGCTGCTATAACAGCCTCCACTCTTCTGGGAAGGTTTTCCACTAGATGTTGGAACATTGTTGCAGGGACTTGCTTCCATTCAGCCACAAGAGCATTAGTGAGGTCGGGCACTGATGTTGGGCGATTAGGCCTGGCTCGCAGTCGGCGTTCCAATTCATCCCAAAGGTGTTCGATAGGGTTGAGGTCATGGCTCTGTGCGGGCCAGTCAAGTTCTTCCACACCGATCTCGACAAACCATTTCTATATGGACCTCTTTTTGTGCATGGGGGCATTGTCATGCTGAAACAGGAAAGGGCCTTCCCCAAACTGTTGCCACAAAGTTGGAAGCACAGAATCATCTGGAATGTCATTGCATGCTGTAGCATTAGGATTTCCCTTCACTGGAACTAAGGGGCCTAGCCCAAACCATGAAAAACAGCCCCAGACCATTATTCCTCCTCCACCAAACTTTACAGTTGGCACTCTGCATTTGGGCAGGTAGCGTTCTCCTGGCATCCGCTAAACCCAGATTTCGTCTGTCGGACTGCCAGATGGTGAAGCGTGATTCATCACTCCAGAGAACACGTTTCCACTGCTCCAGAGTCCAATGGCGGCGAGCTTTACACCACTCCAGCTGACGCTTGGCATTGCGCATGGTGATTTTAGGCTTGTATGTGGCTGCTCGGCCATGGAAACCCATTTCATGAAGCTCCCGACAAACAGTTCTTGTGCTTACGTTGCTTCCAGAGGCAGTTTGGAACTCGGTAGTGAGTGTTGCAACCGAGGACAGATTATTTTTACGCGCTACGCGCTTCAGCACTCGGCCGTCCCGTTCTTTGAGCTTGTGTGGCCTACCACTTCGCAGCTGAGCCGTTGTTGCTCCTAGACGTTTCCACTTCACAATAACAGCACTTACAGTTGACCGGGGCAGCTCTAGCAGGGCAGAAATTTGACGAACTGACTTGTTGCAAAACATTGACAGTCACTGAGCTCTTCAGTAAGGCCATCCTACTGCTAATATTTGTCTATGGAGATTGCATGGCTGTGTGCTCAATTTTATACACCTGTCAGCAACAGGTGTGGTTGAAATAGCCAAATCCACTAATATGAAGGGGTGTCCACATACTTTTGTAAAGATAGTGTATAATGTATATGTTCATATACAGTATATTCAGTGTGATGTGTTTTCTCGTGGACTGGAAGATGATCCAGTCAGTGATTGTAGTAAATCACAAGATTGTCAATTATTCCCTCTGATCTCTGTGTTACATACGTAACAAGACCACTGCTAATTGCTTTCTCTCTCTGTCTCCACACCTTCCTCTCTGTCTCCACACCTTCCTCACTGTCTCCACACCTTCCTCTCTGTCTCCACACCTTTCTCTCTGTCTCCACACCTTTCTCTCTGTCTCCACACCTTTCTCTCTGTCTCCACACCTTTCTCTCTGTCTCCACACCTTCCTCTCTGTCTCCACACCTTTCTCTCTGTCTCCACACCTTTCTCTCTGTCTCCACACCTTCCTCTCTGTTTCCACACCTTTCTCTCTGTCTCCACACCTCTCTCTCTGTCTCCACACCTTTCTCTCTGTCTCCACACCTCTCTCTCTGTCTCCACACCTTTCTCTCTGTCTCCACACATTTCTCTCTGTCTCCACACCTTCCTCTCTGTCTCCACACCTTTCTCTCTGTCTCCACACCTTCCTCTCTGTCTCCACACCTTTCTCTCTGTCTCCACACATTTCTCTCTGTCTCCACACCTTCCTCTCTGTCTCCACACCTTTCTCTCTGTCTCCACACCTTCCTCTCTGTCTCCACACCTTTCTCTCTGTCGCCACACCTTTCTCTCTGTCTCCACACCTTTCTCTCTGTCTCCACACCTTTCTCTCTGTCTCCACACCTTTCTCTCTGTCGCCACACCTTTCTCTCTGTCTCTCCTTTCTCCCTCCCTCCTTCTCTCCCTCCCCTCTCTCTCCCTGCCTCCCTCCCTCCCCTCTCTCCCTGCCTCCCTCCCTCCTCTCTCTCCCTGCCTCCCTCCCTCCCCTCTCTCCCTGCCTCCCTCCCTCCCCTCTCTCCCTGCCTCCCTCCCTCCCTCTCTCCCCTCTCTCTCCCTCCCTCCCTGCCTCCCTCTCTCCAGATACCAACAGTAATGGCTTTATCTGTGACTTGGAGCTGACTGAACTGTTTAAAGAAGCTAACCTACCGTTGCCGGGATACAAGGTCAGAGAGATCATTAAGAAACTGGACCGCAACAAAGACAACCAGATCAGCTTCGACGAGTTCCTCTCGGTGAGTCCACACACACACACACACACACACACACACAATCAGATCAGCTTCGAAGAGTTCCTCTCGTTGAGACTCAGGGCCGGAAAAAGCTAGGGGCTAGGAGCTAGTGGCTAGGGGCTAGGGGCTAGGGCAGTGGAAAGGGGAAAGGGAGAAGTGCGCAGGGGCTAGGAGTAAGGGGCTAGGGTCTAGGGTCTAGGGGTTGTTTATGGACAGGACCCTAAGTCTGCATAGGGCTTAGTAAAGGTTGTTTCTGAGTCTGCACACTAAACAGCTTCCATTCTGTTGGTCATGATGAGTCAGGATCTGATGTCTGGCAAGCTGCCATTTTGGACTGAGTCTACACAGTCCTCACATCACACCACCCAACACCACTTAATATGATTACCTCCACCGAACACACACACACACACACACACACACACACACACACACACACCATTTCTTACAGGCTGTCAGTGTTACAAGCAGCCAGGGTTCATGGGAAGGACGTATTGGCATTTGTTTGCATTTGCATTAGTTTTTTCAGAGTGGCTGGGGATCTAGACAATGGCCTAGTCCTATTAGACATGAGACAGGCTCATGGTCTGGTGATGAGCTAGTCCTATCAGGTGTATGTGTAATGTGTGTATGTGTAATGTGTGTATGTGTAATGTGTGTATGTGTAATGTGTGTATGTGTAATGTCTGTGTATTATGCAGATCGCCAAGGAGCTGAAGGGTGATGACATAGCCAAGAGCTTCAGGAAGGCCATCAACAGGAAGGAGGGGATTCTGGCTATCGGAGGAACCAGTGAGCAGTCTAGTGAAGGAACACAACACTCCTTCTCAGGTAGCACCACCGTGTGTTATTAACCCAGTGTGTGTTATTAACCCAGTGTGTGTTATTAACCCAGTGTGTTATTAACCCAGTGTGTTATTAACCCAGTGTGTTATTAACCCAGTGTGTTATTAACCCAGTGTGTTATTAACCCAGTGTGTTATTAACCCAGTGTGTTATTAACCCAGTGTGTTATTAACCCAGTGTGTGTGTTTTGTAGAGGAGGAGCGTTATGCGTTTGTTAACTGGATCAATGCAGCGCTGGAGAAGGACCCTGACTGTAAACACGTCCTCCCTATGAACCCCAACACCCCCAACAGTTTGTTCACTGCTGTGGGAGATGGCATCGTACTCTGGTGAGAACACTGTCATTTAACAGACGCTCTTATCCAGAGTTACAGGAGCAATTAGGTTTCAGGGCCACACCACTCTACCCACCAGGGCCACACCACTCTACCCACCAGGGCCACACCACTATACCCACCAGGGCCACACCACTACACCCACCAGGGCCACACCACTATACCCACCAGGGCCACACCACTACACCCACCAGGGCCACACCACTCTACCCACCAGGGCCACACCACTATACCCACCAGGGCCACACCACTACACCCACCAGGGCCACACCACTACACCCACCAGGGCCACACCACTACACCCACCAGGGCCACACCACTCTACCCACCAGGGCCACACCACTATACCCACCAGGGCCACACCACTACACCCACCAGGGCCACACCACTACACCCACCAGGGCCACACCACTACACCCACCAGGGCCACACCACTACACCCACCAGGGCCACACCACTCTACCCACCAGGGCCACACCACTCTACCCACCAGGGCCACACCACTACACCCACCAGGGCCACACCACTACACCCACCAGGGCCACACCACTATATACCCACCAGGGCCACACCACTATATACCCACCAGGGCCACACCACTATATACCCACCAGGGCCACACCACTATATACCCACCAGGGCCACACCACTACACCCACGAGGGCCACACCACTACACCCAGCAGGGCCACACCACTACACCCACCAGGGCCACACCACTACACCCACCAGGGCCACACCACTACACCCACCAGGGCCACACCACTACACCCACCAGGGCCACACCACTACACCCACCAGGGCCACACCACTACACCCACCAGGGCCACACCACTATACCCACCAGGGCCACACCACTACACCCACCAGGGCCACACCACTACACCCACCAGGGCCACACCACTACACCCACCAGGGCCACACCACTATACCCACCAGGGCCACACCACTATACCCACCAGGGCCACACCACTACACCCACCAGGGCCACACCACTATACCCACCAGGGCCACACCACTACACCCACCAGGGCCACACCACTACACCCACCAGGGCCACACCACTCTACCCACCAGGGCCACACCACTATACCCACCAGGGCCACACCACTACACCCACCAGGGCCACACCACTCTACCCACCAGGGCCACACCACTATACCCACCAGGGCCACACCACTACACCCACCAGGGCCACACCACTACACCCACCAGGGCCACACCACTACACCCACCAGGGCCACACCACTACACCCACCAGGGCCACACCACTCTACCCACCAGGGCCACACCACTCTACCCACCAGGGCCACACCACTACACCCACCAGGGCCACACCACTACACCCACCAGGGCCACACCACTACACCCACCAGGGCCACACCACTATATACCCACCAGGGCCACACCACTATATACCCACCAGGGCCACACCACTATATACCCACCAGGGCCACACCACTATATACCCACCAGGGCCACACCACTATATACCCACCAGGGCCACACCACTACACCCACCAGGGCCACACCACTACACCCACCAGGGCCACACCACTATACCCACCAGGGCCACACCACTACACCCACCAGGGCCACACCACTACACCCACCAGGGCCACACCACTACACCCACCAGGGCCACACCACTACACCCACCAGGGCCACACCACTATACCCACCAGGGCCACACCACTATACCCACCAGGGCCACACCACTACACCCACCAGGGCCACACCACTACACCCACCAGGGCCACACCACTACACCCACCAGCTGACTGCCATGTGTGTCTCTCCTGTTGTCCTGCAGTAAAATGATCAACCTGTCAGTCCCAGACACCATTGATGAGAGAACCATCAACAAGAAGAAGCTCACTCCCTTCACCATACAGGTGGGTCCTTTCTCTCTCTCTCTCTCTCTCTCTCTCTCTCTCTCTCTCTCTCTCTCTCTCTCTCTCTCTCTCTCTCTCTCTCTCTGTATCTCTCTCTCTCTCTCTCTCTCTCCTCTCTCTCTCTCTCTCTCTCTCTCTCTCTCTCTGTATCTCTCTCTCTCTCTCTCTCTCTCCTCTCTCTCTCTCTCTCTCTCTCTCTCTCTCTCTCTCTCTCTCTCTCTCTCTCTCTCTCTCTCTGTATCTCTCTCTCTCTCTCTCCTCTCTCTCTCTCTCTCTCTCTCTCTCTCTCTCTCTCTGTATCTCTCTCTCTCTCTGTCTCTCTCTGTCTCTCTCTGTCTCTCTCTGTCTCTCTCTCTCTCTGTCTCTGTCTCTCTCTCTCTCTGTATCTCTCTCTCTCTCTCTCAATCTCTCTCGCTCTCTCTCTCTCTCTCTCTCTTTCTCTCTTTCTCTTTCTTTCTCTCTCTCTCTCTCTCTCTCTCTCTCTCTCTCTCTCTCTCTCTCTCTCTCTCTCTCTCTCTCTCTCTCTCTCTCTCTCTCTCTCTCTCTCTCTCTCTCTCTGTATATCTCTCTCTGTCTCTCTCTCTCTCTCTCTCTCTCTCTCTCTGTATCTCTCTCTGTCTCTGTCTCTCTCTCTCTCTGTATCTCTCTCTCTCTTTGTTTGCATGGGAAACGTATGTTAACATTGGCAAAGCAAGTGAAATAGATAATAAACTAAAGTGAAATAAGCAATAAATATTAACAGTAAACATTACACTCAGAAGTTCCAAAAGAATAAAGACATTTCAAATGTCATATTATGTCTATATACAGTGTTGTAACAATGTGCAAATAGTTAAAGTACAAATGGGAAAATAAATAAACATAAATATGGGTTGTATTTACAATGGTGTTTGTTCTTCACTGGTTGCCCTTTTCTTGTGGCAACAGGTCACAAATCTTGCAGCTGTGATGGCATACTGTGGTTTTTCACCCAGTAGATAAGGGAGTTTATCAAAATTGGGTTTGTTTTCGAATTCTTTGTGGATCGCTGTAATCTGAGGGAAATATGTGTCTCTAATATGGTCATACATTTGGCAGGAGGTTAGGAAGTGCAGCTCAGTTTCCACCTCATTTTGTGGGCAGTGTGCACATAGCCTGTCTTCTCTTGAGAGCCAGGTCTGCCTACGGCGGCCTTTCTCAATAGCAAGGCTATACTCACTGAGTCTGTACATAGTCAAAGCTTTCCTTAATTTTGGGTCAGTCACAGTGGTCAGGTATTCTGCCACACGGCAGTCTCTGGTTAGGGCCAAATAGCATTCTAGTTTGCGCTGTTTTTTGGTTAATTCTTTCCAATGTGTCAAGTAATTCTCTTTTTGTTTTCTCATGATTTGGTTGGGTCTAATTGTGTTGTTGTTGTTTTTCTGGGGCTCTGTGGGGTCTGTTTGTATTTGTGAACAGAGCCCCAGGACCAGCTTGCTTAGGGGACTCTTCTCCAGGTTCATCTCTCTGTATGTGATGGCTTTGTTATGGAAGGTTTAGGAATCGCTTCCTTTTAAGTGGTTATAGAATTTAACGGCTCTTTTCTGGATTTTGATAATTAGCTGGTATCAGCCTAATTCTGCTCTGCATGCATTATTTGGTGTTTTACGTTGTACACAGAGGGTATTGTTGCAGAATTCTAAATGCAGAGTCTGAATTTGGTGTTCGTCCCATTTTGTGAATTCTTGGTTGGTGAGCGGACCCCAGACCTCACAACCATAAAGGGCAATGGGTTCTATAACTGATTCAAGTATTTTTAGCCAGATCCTAATTGGTATGTCGCATTTTATGTTCCTTTTGATGGCATAGAAGGCCCTTCTTGCCTTGTCTCTCAGATCGTTCACAGCTTTGTGGAAGTTACCTGTGGCGCTGATGTTCTAGGGCAACGATGTCTAGATGGAATTTTTGTATTTGTGGTCCTGGCAACTGGACCTTTTTTGGAACACCATTATTTTAGATCATCAGCAAACAGTAGACATTTGACTTCAGTAGACATTTGACTAGTAGTGTGAGGCCGGGTGCTGCAGACTGTTCTAGTGCGCTCGCCAATTCACTGATATACAGTGGGGAGAACAAGTATTTGATACACTGCCGATTTTGCAGGTTTTCCTACTTACAAAGCATGTAGAGGTCTGTAATTTTTTATCATAGGTACACTTCAACTGTGAGAGACGGAATCTAAAACAAAAATCCAGAAAATCACATTGTATGATTTTTAAGTAATTCATTTGCATTTTATTGCATGACATACAGTGAGGGTAGAAAGTATTTGATCCCCTGCTGATTTTGTACGTTTGCCCACTGACAAAGAAATGATCAGTCTATAATTTTAATGGTAGGCTTATTTGAACAGTGAGAGACAGAATAACAACAAAAAAATCCAGAAAAACGCATGTCAAAAATGTTATAAATTGATTTGCATTTTAATGAGGGAAATAAGTATTTGACCCCTCTGCAAAACATGACTTAGTACTTGGTGGCAAAACCCTTGTTGGCAATCACAGAGGTCAGACATTTCTTGTAGTTGGCCACCAGGTTTGCACACATCTCAGGAGGGATTTTGTCCCACTCCTCTTTGCAGATCTTCTCCAAGTCATTAAGGTTTCGAGGCTGACGTTTGGCAATGTCACGATCGTCGGTAAGAGAGGAGGACCAAGGCGCAGCGTTGAATGCGAACATATTTATTATAGGTGATACATGATCAAAACGATAACGTGACAGTCAACGGTCTAACACAAACCAACTAGAACAAGATCCCACAACTATTGTGGGAAAACAGCCTGTTTAAATGTGGTTCCCAATCAGAGACAACCAGCCACAGCTGACACTCGTTGCCTCTGATTGAGAACCACACTGGCAACATAGAAAAGAAACAACTAGACCTACAACACAGAAATCTACACACCCTGGCTCAACATAACAGTGTCCCCAGAGCCAGGGCGTGACAGGCAACTCGAACCATCAGCTCCCTCCACAGATTCTCTATGGGATTAAGGTCTGACCCTCACGCCAAATTGAGTCAAAAGCCTTTTTGAAATCAACAAAGTATGAGAAGACTTTGCCTTTGTTTTGGTTTGTTTGTTTGTCAATTAGGGTGAGTAGGGTGAATACGTGGTCTGTCGTACGGTAATTTGGTAAAAAGCCAATTTGACATTTGCTCAGTACATTGTTTTCACTGAGGAAATGAACTAGTCTGCTGTAAATGATAATGCAGAGGATTTTCCCAAGGTTGCTGTTGACGCATATCCCACGGTAGTTATTGGGGTCAAATTTGTCTCCACTTTTGTGGATTGGGGTGATCAGTCCTTGGTTCCAAATATTGGGGAAGATGCCAGAGCTAAGGATGATGTTAAAGAGTTTAAGTATAGCTATTTGAAATTTGTGGTCTGTATATTTTATCATTTCATTGAGGATACCATCAACACCACAGGCCTTTTTGGGTTGGAGGGTTTGTATTTTGACCTGTAGTTCATTCAATGTAATTGGTGAATCCAGTGGGTTCTGGTAGTCTTTAATAGTTGATTCTAAGATTTTTATTTGATCATGTATATGTTTTTGCTGTTTGTTCTTTGTTATAGGGCCAAAAAGATTGGAGAAGTGGTTTACCCATACATCTCCGTTTTGGATAGATAGCTCTTCGTGTTGTTGTTTGTTTAGTGTTTTCCAATTTTCCCAGAAGTGGTTAGAGTCTATGGATTCTTCAATTACATTGAGCTGATTTCTGACATGCTGTTCCTTCTTTTTCCGTAGTGTATTTCTGTATTGTTTTAGTGATTCACCATAGTGAAGGCGTAGACTCAGGTTTTCTGGGTCTCTATGTTTTTGGTTGGATAGGTTTCTCAATTTCTTTCTTAGGTTTTTGCATTCTTCATCAAACCATTTATCACTGTTACTTTTCTTCGGTTTTCTGTTAGAGATTTTTAGATTTGATAGGGAAGCTGAGAGGTCAAATATACTGTTTAGGTTTTCTACTGCCAAGTTTACACCTTCACTATTACAGTGGAACGTTTTGTCCAGGAAGTTGTCTAAAAGGGATTGAATTTGTTGTTGCCTAATTGTTTTTTTGGTAGGTTTCTACACTACTTTCCTTCCATCTATAACATTTCTTAATATTATTCAGTTCCTTTGGTTTTGATGCCTCATGATTGAGTATTGCTCTGTTCAAGTAGACTGTGATTTTGATGTGGTCTGATAGGGGTGTCAGTGGGCTGACTGTGAACGCTCTGAGAGACTCTGGGTTGAGGTCAGTGATAAAGTAGTCTACAGTACTACTGCCAAGAGATGAGCTATAGGTGTACCTACCATAGGAGTCCCCTCGAAGCCTACCATTGACTATGTACATACCCAGCGTGTGACAGAGCTGCAGGAGTTGCGACCCGTTTTTGTTGGTTATGTTGTCATAGTTGTGTGTAGGAGGAGCAAATGCTGTCACCACCAGGTAGGTGTGCTGAGGGTGTCAGATTCTTGTCTAGTTCTGGCATTTAGGTCGCCACAGACTAGTACATGTCCCTGGGTCTGGAAATGATTGATTTCCCCCTCCAGGATGGAGAAGCTGTCTTCATTAAAGTATTAGGATTCTAGTGGGGGGATATAGGTAGCACACAGGAGGACATTTTTCTCTGGTGAGATAATTTCCTTTTGAATTCTAACCAATTGTAAAATCTTCCTGTTTTGATTAATTGAATAGAGTGAGTTAGGTCTGCTCTATACCAAATTAGCATACCCCCTGAGTCCCTTCCCTGTTTCACACCTGGTAGTTTGGTGGATGGGACTACCAGCTCTCTGTAACCTAGAGGGCAACCAGTGGGTCCGTCTCCTCTATACCATGTTTCTTGTAGGATGACAATGTCTGTATTTCCGATTTCTTTGGTGAAGTCCAGATTCCTGCTCTTTAGGCCAAAGGCAGATGACCTCAGGCCTTGGATATTCCAGGATGAAATAGTGAAGGCTTTGTGTTCCATAAAGTGTCTAATGTTGTTGGTTGTGTGGTTTGGCCTCAGGCCAGTAATTGTGAGCAGAGCCTGCTGAGCATCTGGTACATGCCATTGGCTTGGGAAAGTGTAAGAGTGGGGGTTGGGCCTGTTTGCCTGCTCACGGCCTGGGCGTGTGTGTGACTTTCATGTTGAGGCCCTCTTTGTGGGAGTGGGGGGCATGGGGTGGGTAGGAGGGTCATAGGTCTTATCTGAGGGGGCCTAAACGGGGTGTGGGCATGGTTGACTTGGGGGGGAATTCATTGGTGGGGTTGGGGGTGTAGATGTCTGTCTCTCTCTCTCTCTCTCTCTCTCTCTCTCTCTCTCTCTCTCTCTCTCTCTCTCTCTCTCTCTCTCTCTCTCTCTCTCTCTCTCTCTCTCTCTCTCTCTCTCTCTCTCTCTCTCTCTCTCTCTCTCTCTCTCTCTCTCTCTCTCTCTCTCTCTCTCTCTCTCTCACACTCTGTTTCTCTCTCTCTCTGTCTCTGTCTCTGTCTCTCTCTCTCTCTCTCTCTCTCTCTCTCTCTCCCTGTGTCTCTCTCTCTCTCTTTCTCTCTGTTTCACTCTCTGTCTCTCTCTGTCTCTCTCTCTCTCGGTCTCTCTCTCTCGCTCTCTCTCTCTCTCTCTCTCTCTTTCTCTCAATTCAATTCAATTCATTTCAATTTAAGGGCTTTATTGGCATGTGAAACATATGTTAACATTGCCAAAGCAAGTGAAGTAGATAGTAAACAAAAGTGAAATAAACAATAAATATTAACAGTAAACATTACACTCAGAAGTTTCAAAAGAATAAAGACATTTCAAATGTCATATTATGTCTATATACAGTGTTGTAACAATGTGCAAATAGTTAAAGTACAAATGGGAAAATAAATAAACATAAATATGGGTTGTATTTACAATGGTGTTTGTTTGTTCTTCACTGGTTGCCCTTTTCTTGTGGCAACAGGTCACAAATCTTGCAGCTGTGATGGCACACTGTGGTATTTCACCCAGTAGATAAGGGTGTTTATCAAAATTGGATTTGTTTTAGAATTATTTGTGGGTCTGTGTAATCTGAGGGAAATATGTGTCTCTAATATGGTCATACTCTCTCTCTCTCTCTCTCTCTCTCTCTCTCTCTCTCTCTCTCTCTCTCTCTCTCTCTCTCTCTCTCCTCCCCCTACAGGAGAATCTCAACCTGGCTCTGAACTCTGCCTCTGCTATTGGTTGTCATGTAGTGAACATCGGCGCTCTGGACCTGAGAGAGGGGAAACCCCACCTGGTGCTGGGCCTGCTGTGGCAGATCATTAAGATAGGGCTGTTTGCTGATATAGAACTCAGCAGGAACGAAGGTACACATATACACACACACACACACAAACATACACACGCAGGTAGGGTAGTGTTAACATGTGTGTGTGCGTAGCCCTGGCTGCGTTGCTGCGTGAGGGAGAGAGTCTGGAGGAGTTGATGAAGCTGTCTCCCGAAGAGCTGTTGCTCCGCTGGGCTAACTTTCACCTAGAGAATGCTGGCTTTAGCAAGATCAACAACCTCTCCTCCGACATCAAGGTAACCGCTGACCTTTAACCCTGACATCCAACCCCCGATCCTAACCTCTTTTCCTAAACATAATCCTAACCCAAGTTCAACATCTTTAAATGATCTGAGTCACCAACCTACTGCTTTATGCTACAGCCTCTATTTACAGTATATTACAGTATATTTATTACCGAGCCAGAGTACTTTACAGAGTACCTTACTGCCTGCCCTGCCCAGTCAGTCCCCCCTCTCTCTCTATATAGATATATACACACACATATATATACACATATACACTACCAGTCAAAAGTTTGGACACATCTACTCATTCAAGGGTTTTTCTTTATTTTTACTATTTTCTACATTGTAGAGTAACAGTGAAGACATCAACACTATGAAATAACACATATGGAATCATGTAGTAACCAAAAAAGTGTTAAACAAATCAAAATATATTTTATATTTGAGATTATTCAAATAGCCACCCTTTGCCTTGATGACAGCTTTGCACACTCTTGGCATTCTCTGAACCAGCTTCATGAGGTAGTCACCTGGAATGCATTTCAATTAACAGGTGTGCCTTCTTAAAAGTTAATTTGTGTAATTTCTTTCCTTCTTAATGCGTTTGAGCCAATCAGTTGTGTTGTGACAAGGTAGGGGGGGTATACAGAAGATAGCCCTATTTGGTAAAAGACCAAGTCCATATTATGGCAAGAACAGCTCAAATAAACAAAGAGAAACGACAGTCCATCATTACTTTAAGACATGAAGGTCAGTCAATACGGAAAATGTCAAGAACTTTGAATGTTTCTTCAAGTGCAGTTGCAAAAACCATCAAGCGCTATGATGAAACTGGCTCTCATGAGTACCGCCACAGGAAAGGAAGACCCAGAGTTACCTCTGCTGCAGAGGATAAGTTCATTAGAGTTACCAGCCTCCACAATCACCCGACCTCAACCCAATTGAGATGGTTTGGGATGAGTCGGATGGCAGAGTGAAGGAAAAGCAGCCAACAAGTGCTCAGCATATGTGGGAACTCCTTCAAGACTGTTGGAAAAGCATTCCAGGTGAAGCTGGTTGAGAGAATGCCAAGAGTGTGCAAAGCTGTCATCAAGGCAAAGGGTGGCTATTTGAAGAATCTCAAATATAAAATATATTTTGATTTGCTTAACACTTTTTTGGTTACTACATGATTCCATATGGGTTATTTAATAGTTTTGATATCTTCACTATTATTCTACAATGTAAAAATTTAAAAAAATAAAGAAAGGCCCTGATGTGTCCAAACTTTTTAATGGTACTGTATATATATATATATATATATATATATATATATATATATATATACAGTGTCTTCGGAAAGTATTCAGACCCCTTGACTTTTTCCACATTTTGTTACGTTACGGCCTTATTCTAAAATTGATTAAAAAGTTTTTTTCCCTCATCAATCTACACACAATACCCCGTAATGACAAAGCAAAAACAGGTTTTTAGACATTTTTGCTAATATATAAAAACTGAAATATCACATTTACATAAGTATTCAGACCCTTTACTCAGTACTTTGTTGAAGCACCTTTGGCAGCGATTACAGCCTCAAGTCTTCTTGGGTATGACGCTACAAGCTTGGCACACCTGTATTTGGGGAGTTTCTCCCATTCTTTTCTGCAGATCCTCTTAAGCTCTGTCAGGTTGGATGGGGAGCGTCGCTGCACAGCTATTTTCAGGTCTCTCCAAAGATGTTCGATCAGGTTCAAGTCCGGGCTCTAGTTGGGCCACTCAAGGACATTCAGAGACTTGTCCCGAAGCCACTCCTGCGTTGTCTTGGCTGTGTGCTTAGGGTTATTGTCCTGTTGGAAGGTGAACCTTCGCCCCAGTCTGAGGTCATGAGCGCTCTGGAGCAGGTTTTCATCAAGGATCTCTCTGTACTTTGCGCCGTTCATCTTTCCCTCGATCCTGACTAGTCACCCAGTCCCTGCCGCTGAAAAACATGCCCACAGCATGATTCTGCCACCACCATGCTTCACCGTAGGGATGGTGCCAGGTTTCCTCGAGACGTGACGCTTGGCATTCAGGCCAAAGAGTTCAATCTTGGTTTCATTAGACCAGAGAATCTTGTTTCTCATGGTCTTTAGGTGCCTTTTGGCAAACTCCAAGCGGGCTGTCATGTGCCTTTTACTGAGGAGTGGCTTCCGTCTGGCCACTCTACCATAAAGGCTTAATTGGTGGAGTGCTGCAGAGATGGTTGTCCTTCTGGAAGGTTCTCCCATCTCCACAGAGGAACTCTAGAGCTCTGTCAGAGTGACCATCGGGTTCTTGGTCACCTCCCTGACCAAGACCCTTCTGCCCCGATTGCTCAGTTTGGCCAGGCGGCCAGCTCTAGGAAGAGTCTTGGTGGTTCCAAACTTCTTCCATTTAAGTATGATGGAGGCCAATGTGTTCTTAGGGACCTTCAATGCTACACAAATGTTTTGGTACCCTTCCCCAGATCTGTGCCTCGACACAATCCCGTCTCGGAGTTCAACAGACAATTCCTTCGACCTCATGGCTTGGTTTTTGCTCTGGCATGTCAACTGTGGGACCTTTTATAGACAGGTGTGTGCCTTTCCAAATCATGTCCAATCAATTGAAATTACCACAAGTGGACTCCAATCAAGTTGTAGAAGCATCTCAAGGATGATCAATGGAAACAAGATGCACCTGAGCTCAATTTCGAGTCTCATAGCAAAGGGTCTGAATACTTATGTAAATATAAAAAACTGTTTTCTCTTTGTCATTATGGGGTATTGTGTGTAGATTGCGAAGGAATTTGTTTTATTTAATTCATTTTAGAATAAGGCTGTAACATAACAAAATGTGGAAAAGGCCAAGGGGTCTGAAAACTGAATACTTTCCGAAGGCACTGTGTATATATATCTCTCATCTCTTCCTCTTTCCTTCACCTCTCCTTCAACTGCCTGTATGTAAAGGTCAACTGCCTCAGTCTGTCTGATGAATCACCTAGTTCTCTCTTTCTCTCTGTCTCTTATTCTCTCTGTCTCATGTCTCTGTCTCTCTCCCTGTCTGTCTCATTTCTCTGTCTCCCTGTCTGTCTCCTTCTCCCTGTCTGTCTCTGTCTTCCTGTCTGTCTCCTTCTCACTGTCTGTCTCTGTCTCCCTGTCTGTCTCTGTCTCATTTCTCTGTCTCCCTGTCTGTCTCTGTCTCCCTGTCTGTCTCTGTCTCCCTGTCTGTCTCTGTCTCATTTCTCTGTCTCCCTGTCTGTCTTTGTCTCCCTGTCTGTCTCTGTCTCCCTGTCTGTCTCTGTCTCCCTGTCTGTCTTTGTCTCCCTGTCTGTCTCTGTCTCCCTGTCTGTCTCCCTGTCTGTCTCTGTCTCCCTGTCTGGCTCTGTCTCCCTGTCTGTCTCAATCTCCCTGTCTGTCTCCCTGTCTGTCTCTGTCTCCCTGTCTGTCTCCCTGTCTGTCTCTGTCTCCCTGTCTGTCTCCCTGTCTGTCTCTGTCTCCCTGTCTGTCTCTGTGTCTGTCTCCTCCCATGCTTCAGACAGTATCAGACTTCTCTAACTCAGTGAAGGTACCTTAATAAATGTACATTATTTACACTCTCTTTGACATGAATGTCCGTCCTTATGATTTCATGTATTTCTCTGACTTGAATTCTGGCATGTTTGTATGTTCTGTGTTGTCCTGAGTAGTATAACTCTGCTAGCGGGAGAGTAACTCTCTGTCTGTCTCCTGCAGGACTCTAGGGCCTACTATCACCTGCTGAACATGATCGCTCCTGACGGCAGCAAAGAGGACAAGCAGCGCATCGAGATCAACATGTCTGGATACAACGTGAGTCCCTCTTTAAATCAACATTCTTCAACCAGCCCTTTAAATCAACCTGCTTCAACCTGCCCTTTAAATCAACATTATTCAACCTGCCCTTTAAATCAACATTCTTCAACCGGCCCTTTAAATCAACATGCTTCAACCGGCCCTTTAAATCAACATCCTTCAACATGCCCTTTAAATCAACATCCTTCAACCATCCCTTTAAATCAACATTCTTCAACCAGCCCTTTAAATCAACATGTTTCAACCTGCCCTTTAAATCAACATGCTTCAACCGGCCCTTTAAATCAACATTCTTCAACCTGCCCTTTAAATCAACATGCTTCAACCGGCCCTTTAAATCAACATTCTTCAACCTGCCCTTTAAATCAACATGCTTCAACCGGCCTTTTAAATCAACATTCTTCAACCTGCCCTTTAAATCAACATTCTTCAACCGGCCCTTTGCATCAACATGCTTCAACCGGCCCTTTAAATCAACCTGCTTCAATCTGCCCTTTAAATCAACATGCTTCACCAGCCCTTTAAATCAACATCCTTCAACCGGCCCTTTGCATTAACATGCTTCAACCTGCCCTTTAAATCAACCTGCTTCAATCTGCCCTTTAAATCAACATGCTTCAACCGGCCTTTTAAATCAACATGTTTCAACCGGCCCTTTAAATCAACATAATTCAACCGGCCCTTTAAATCAACTTGCTTCAACCTGCCCTATAAATCAACAATTCTTCAACCTGCCCTTTAAATCAACATTCTTCAACCCGCCCTTTAAGTCAACATTCTTCAACCTGCCCTTTAAATCAACATTCTTCAACCTGCCCTTTAAATCAACATTCTTCAACCTGCCCTTTAAATCAACATGTTTCAACCGGCCCTTTAAATCATCATGTTTCAACCGGCCCTTAAATCAACATGCTTCAACCGGCCCTTTAAATCAACATGCTTCAACCGGCCCTTTAAATCAACATGCTTCAACCGGCCCTTTAAATCAACCTGCTTCAACCGGCCCTTTAAATCAACATGCTTGACCAGCCCTTTAAATCAACATCCTTCAACCGGCCCTTTGCATTAACATGCTTCAACCTGCCCTTTAAATCAACCTGCTTCAATCTGCCCTTTAAATCAACATGCTTCAACCGGCCTTTTAAATCAATATGTTTCAACCGGCCCTTTAAATCAACATAATTCAACCGGCCCTTTAAATCAACTTGCTTCAACCTGCCCTATAAATCAACATTCTTCAACCTGCCCTTTAAATCAACATTCTTCAACCGGCCCTTTAAATCAACATTCTTCTACCTGCCCTTTAAATCAACATGTTTCAACCGGCCCTTTAAATCATCATGCTTCAACCGGCCCTTAAATCAACATGCTTCAACCGGCCCTTTAAATCAACATGCTTCAACCGGCCCTTTAAATCAACATGCTTCAACCGGCCCTTTAAATCAACCTGCTTCAACCGGCCCTTTAAATCAACATGCCTCAACCGGCCCTTTAAATCAACATGCCTCAACCAGCCCTTTAAATCAACATCCTTCAACCGGCCCTTTAAATCAACATGCCTCAACCGGCCCTTTAAATCAACCTCCTTCAACCGGCCCTTTAAATCAACATGCTTCAACCGGCCCTTTAAATCAACATGCCTCAACCGGCCCTTTAAATCAACCTGCTTCAACCGGCCCTTTAAATCAACATTCTTCAACCGGCCCTTTAAATCAACATGCTTCAACCGGCCCTTTAAATCAACCTGCTTCAACCGGCCCTTTAAATCAACCTGCTTCAATCTGCCCTTTAAATCAATATGCTTCAACCGGCCTTTTAAATCAATATGTTTCAACCGGCCCTTTAAATCAACATAATTCAACCGGCCCTTTAAATCAACTTGCTTCAACCTGCCCTATAAATCAACATTCTTCAACCCGCCCTTTAAGTCAACATACTTCAACCTGCCCTTTAAATCAACATTCTTCAACCGGCCCTTTAAATCAACATTCTTCTACCTGCCCTTTAAATCAACATGTTTCAACTGGCCCTTTAAATCATCATGCTTCAACCGGCCCTTAAATCAATATGCTTCAACCGGCCCTTTAAATCAACATGCTTCAACCGGCCCTTTAAATCAACATGCTTCAACCGGCCCTTTAAATCAACCTGCTTCAACCGGCCCTTTAAATCAACATGCCTCAACCGGCCCTTTAAATCAACATGCCTCAACCAGCCCTTTAAATCAACATCCTTCAACCGGCCCTTTAAATCAACATGCCTCAACCGGCCCTTTAAATCAACATGCCTCAACCGGCCCTTTAAATCAACCTCCTTCAACCGGCCCTTTAAATCAACATGCTTCAACCGGCCCTTTAAATCAACATGCCTCAACCGGCCCTTTAAATCAACATCCTTCAACCTGCCCTTTAAATCAACCTGCTTCAACCGGCCCTTTAAATCAACATTCTTCAACCGGCCCTTTAAATCAACATCCTTCAACCGGCCCTTTAAATCAACCTGCTTCAACCGGCCCTTTAAATCAACATGCCTCAACCGGCCCTTTAAATCAACCTGCTTCAACCGGCCCTTTAAATCAACATGCTTCAACCGGCCCTTTAAATCAACATGCTTCAACCGGCCCTTTAAATCAACATGCTTCAACCGGCCCTTTAAATCAACATGCTTCAACCGGCCCTTTAAATCAACATTCTTCAACCGGCCCTTTAAATCAACCTGCTTCAACCGGCCCTTTAAATCAACATGCTTCAACCGGCCCTTTAAATCAACATGCTTCAACCGGCCCTTTAAATCAACATGCTTCAACCGGCCCTTTAAATCAACATTCTTCAACCGGCCCTTTAAATCAACCTGCTTCAACCGGCCCTTTAAATCAACATTCTTCAACCGGCCCTTTAAATCAACCTGCTTCAACCGGCCCTTTAAATCAACATTCTTCAACCGGCCCTTGTACTGTGGAAGTTACAATTGTATTTTGTCTCATGCTTCGTAAACAACAGGTGTGAAGTAACAGTGAAATGCTTCCTGAAGGACCCTTCCCAACAACGCAGAGAGAGAGAAAGTATAGAAATAGAAAAGTAAAACACTAATAATAAAATCCACAATGAGTAACGATAACCTGGCTATATACACGGGGCACCAGTACCGAGTCCATGATAACCTGGCTATATACACAGGGACCAGTATCGAGTCCATGATAACCTGGCTATATACACAGGGACCAGTACCGAGTCCATGATAACTTGGCTATATACACAGGGACCAGTACCGAGTCCATGATAACCTGGCTATATACACAGGGACCAGTACCGAGTCCATGATAACCTGGCTATATACACAGGGACCAGTACAGAGTCCATGATAACCTGGCTATATACACAGGGACCAGTACCAAGTTTTAATGTCACATGCACAAGTACATTGACCCCAACAATGCAGTAATCAATATCAATAGTACTAAAAAATAACAAGCTAGAACAAAAACACAGGTGAAATTAAAATAAGAAAAAAAAGAACAGTATAAAATAAGAATATATATAATGTATAGGGTCAGTTACAGGGTCAGTTCCAGTACCATATTAACAATGTGCAGGGATACTGGAGTGATAGAGGTAGATATGTATAGGGGTAAGGTGACTATATACAGGGTCAGTTCAATACCATATTAACAATGTGCAGGGATACTGGAGTGATGTAGGTAGATATGTATAGGGGTAAGGTGACTATATACAGGGTCAGTTCAATACCATATTAACAATGTGCAGGGATACTGGAGTGATGGAGGTAGATATGTATAGGGGTCAGGTGACTATATACAGGGTCAGTTCCAGTACCATATTAACAATGTTCAGGGATACTGGAGTGATGGAGGTAGATATGTATAGGGGTAAGGTGACTATATACAGGGTCAGTTCAATACCATATTAACAATGTGCAGGGATACTGGAGTGATGGAGGTAGATATGTATAGGGGTAAGGGGACTAGGCAACAGGATATATGATAAACAGAGTAGCAGCAGTGTATATGATGATTGTATGTGTGTGTGTGTGTTGGAGTGTCAGTGCAGTAGTGTGTAGGACCCTGTTAGTGTGCATAGAGTCAGTGCAGTAGTGTGTAGGGCCCTGTTAGTGTGCATAGAGTCAGTGCAGTAGTGTGTAGGGCCCTGTTAGTGTGCATAGAGTCAGTGCAGTAGTGTGTAGGGCCCTGTTAGTGTGCATAGAGTCAGTGCAGTAGTGTGTAGGGCCCTGTTAGTGTGCATAGAGTCAGTGCAGTAGTGTGTAGGGCCCTGTTAGTGTGCATAGAGTCAGTGCAGTAGTGTGTAGGGCCCTGTTAGTGTGCATAGAGTCAGTGCAGTAGTGTGTAGGGCCCTGTTAGTGTGCATAGAGTCAGTGCAGTAGTGTGTAGGGCCCTGTTAGTGTGCATAGAGTCAGTGCAGCAGTGTGTAAGACAAAGGAGATGATTGTGGACTACAGGAAAAAGAGGACTGAGCACGCCCCCATTCTCATCGACGGGGCTGTAGTGGAACAGGTTGAGAGCTTCAGGTTCCTTGGTGTCCACATCACCAACGAACTATCATGGTCCAAACACACCAAGACAGTCGTGAAGAGGGCACGACAAAGCCTATTCCCCCTCAGGAGACTGAAAAGATTTGGCATGGGTCTTCAGATCCTCAAAAAGTTATACAGCTGCACCATCGAGAGCATCCTGACTGGTTGCATCACCGCCTGGTATGGCAACTGCTCGGCCTCCGACCGCAAGGCACTACAGAGGGTAGTGCGTACGGCCCAGTACATCACTGGGGCCAAGCTTCCTGCCGTCCAGGACCTCTATACCAGGCGGAGTCAGAGGAAGGCCCTAAACATTTTCAAAGACTTCAGCCACCCTAGTGATAGACTGTTCTCTCTGCTACCGCACGGCAAGCGGTACCGGAGCACCAAGTCTAGGTCCAAAAGGCTCCTTAAAATGTGATTTGATTCTGTCTGGCCAAAACATTGTATGAGCTACATACGACGATGGCAGTATTATCAGCAGCACCTGTCTTTTTGCTAAAGAAATGTGTTAATTTAGGCTTAGACTATAATTAGTTAATTTAGCTTTACACTGTAATGTGTTCATTTCGTCTTAGAGTGTAATGTGTTCATTTCGTCTTAGAGTGTAATGTGTTCATTTCGTCTTAGCTTTAGGCTTAATCTGTAATGCGCTAATTTAGGTTTACACTGTAATGCGATAAATAGAGATACCTACCAGTTGGACTGAAACGGCTTATATCTCCATTATAGTGATACTCATCAGTGGGACTGAAACGGCTTATATCTCCATTATAGTGATACTCATCAGTGGGACTGAAACGGCTTATATCTCCATTATAGTGATACTCATCAGTTGGACTGAAACGGCTTATATCTCCATTATAGTGATACTCCTCAGTTGGACTGAAACGGCTTATATCTCCATTATAGTGATACTCATCAGTGGGACTGATACGTCCTAAACCTCCATTATAGTGATACTCATCAGTGGGACTGATACGTCCTAAACCTCCACTATAGTGATACTCATCAGTGGGACTGATACGTCCTAAACCTCCACTATAGTGATACTCATCAGTGGGACTGATACGTCCCTAAACCTCACTATAGTGATACTCATCAGTGGGACTGATACGTCCTAAACCTCCATTATAGTGATACTCATCAGTGGGACTGATACGTCCTAAACCTCCATTATAGTGATACTCATCAGTGGGACTGATACGTCCTAAACCTCCATTATAGTGATACTCATCAGTGGGACTGATACGTCCTAAACCTCCACTATAGTGATACTCATCAGTGGGATGATACGTCCTAAACCTCCATTATAGTGATACTCATCAGTGGGACTGATACGTCCTAAACCTCCACTATAGTGATACTCCTCAGTGGGACTGATACGTCCTAAACCTCCACTATAGTGATACTCATCAGTGGGATGATACGTCCTAAACCTCCACTATAGTGATACTCATCAGTGGGACTGATACGTCCTAAACCTCCACTATAGTGATACTCATCAGTGGGACTGATACGTCCTAAACCTCCACTATAGTGATACTCATCAGTGGGATGATACGTCCTAAACCTCCACTATAGTGATACTCATCAGTGGGACTGATACGTCCTAAACCTCCACTATAGTGATACTCATCAGTGGGACTGATACGTCCTAAACCTCCATTATAGTGATACTCCTCAGTGGGACTGATACGTCCTAAACCTCCATTATAGTGATACTCATCAGTGGGATGATACGTCCTAAACCTCCACTATGGCCTATATACTTTACGAAAGTATTCAGACCCCTTGACTTTTTCCACATGTTATGTTACAGCCTTATTCTAAAATTGATTTTAATTTTTTTTATGTTCTCACAAATCTACACACAATACCCCATAATGACAAAGCAAAAACAGGTTTTAAATTTTTTGGACACATTTATTACAAATAAAAAACAGAAATATTACATTTACATACGTTTTTCAGACCCTTTACTCAGTACTTTGTTGAAGCACCTTTGTCAGCAATTACAGCCTTGGGTCTTCTTGGGTATGATGATACTAGCTTGGCACACCTGTATTTGGGGAGTTTCTCCCATTATTCTCTGCAGATCCTCTCAAGCTCTGTCAGGTTGGATGGGGAGCGTCGCTGCACAGCTATTGTCAGGTTTCTCCAGAGATGTTAGATCGGGTTCAAGTCCGGGCTCTGGCTGGGCCACTCAAGGACGTTCAGTGACTTGTCCCGAAGCCACTGCGTTGTCTTGGCTGTATGCTTGTAGTCGTTGTCCTGTTGGTTTCATCAAGAATCTCTCTGTACTTTGCTCCGTTCATCTTTCCCTCGATCCTGACTAGTCTCCCAGTCCCTGCCACTGTAAAACATCCCCACAGCATGATGCTGCCACCACCATGCTTCACTGTAGGATGGTGCCAGGTTTCCTCGAGACGTGACGCTTGGCATTCAGGAGTTCTTGGTTTCATCAGACCAGAGAATCTTGTTTCTCATGGTCTGAGAGTCTTTAGGTGCCTTTTGGCAAACTCCAAGCGGGCTGTCATGTGCCTTTTACTGAGGAGTGGCTTCCGTCTGGCCACTCTACCATAAAGGCCTGATTGGTTGAGTGCTGCAGAGATGGTTGTCCTTCTGGAAGGTTCTCCCATCTCCACAGAGGAACTCTGGAGCTCTGTCAGAGCGACCATCAGGTTCTTGGTCACCTCCCTGACCAAGGCCCTTCTCCTCCGATTGATCAGTTTGGCCGGGCGGCCAGCTCTAGGAAGAGTCTTGGTGGTTCCAAACTTCTTCCATTTAAGAATGATGGAGGCCACTGTGTTCTTGAGGACCTTCAATGCTGCAGAAATGTTTTGGTACCCTTCCCCAGATCTGTGCCTCGACACAATCCTGTCTCGGAGCTCTACGGACAATTTATTTAACCTCATTGCTTGGTTTTTGCTCTGACATGCACTGTCAACTGTGGGACCTTATATAGACAGGTGTGTGCCTTTCCACATCATCTCCAATCAATTAAACTTACCACAGGTGGACTCCAATCAAGTTGTAGAAACATCTCAAGGATGATCAATGGAAACAGGATGCACCTGAGCTCAATTTCGAGTCTCATAGCAAAGGGTCTGTATACTTACGTAAATACGTTTTTAATTTTAGATTTTTTATACATTTACAAACATTTCTAAAAACCTGTTTTCGCTTTGTCATTATGGGGTATTGTGTGTAGATTGATGAGGAAAAAAACGTATTTCATCCATTTTAGCATAAGGCTGTAACGTAACAAAATGTGTAAAAAGTAAAGGGGTCTGAATACTTTCCGAAGGCTCTGTATGTATGTATGGGTAGTATGGGTAGAGTCCAGTGTGTGTGCATAGAGTCAGGGTGAATGCAGGTAGTCTGGGTAGCCATCTGATTGGCTATTTAGCCGACTTGTTTAGACGTCTTATGGCTTGGGGGTAGAGGCTGTTCAGGGTCCTGTTGGTTCCAGACTTGGTGTATCGGTAACCGCTTGCCGTGTGGTAGCAAAGAGAACAGTCTATGACTTGGGTGGCTGGAGTGTTTGACAATTTTTTGGGCCTTCCTCTGACACCGCCTGGTAAAGAGGTTGTGAATGACAGGGAGCTCGGTGATGGCCGTACGCTCTACCCTCTGTAGCGTGATATACAGCAGTTGCCATACCAGGCGGTGATGGCCGTACGCTCTACCCTCTGTAGCGTGATATACAGCAGTTGCCGTACCAGGCGGTGATGGCCGTACGCTCTACCCTCTGTAGCGTGATATACAGCAGTTGCCGTACCAGGCGGTGATGGCCGTACGCTCTACCCTCTGTAGCGTGATATACAGCAGTTGCCGTACCAGGCGGTGATGGCCGTACGCTCTACCCTCTGTAGCGTGATATACAGCAGTTGCCATACCAAGCGGTGATGGCAGTACGCTCTACCCTCTGTAGCGTGATATACAGCAGTTGCCATACCAAGCGGTGATGGCCGTATGCTCTACCCTCTGTAGCATGATATACAGCAGTTGCCATACCAGGCGGTGATGGCCGTACGCTCTACCCTCTGTAGCGTGATATACAGTAGTTGCCATACCAGGCGGTGATGGCCGTACGCTCTACCCTCTGTAGCGTGATATACAGCAGTTGCCATACCAGGCGGTGATGTACTGGGCTCTACCCTCTGTAGCGTGATATACAGCAGTTGCCGTACCAGGCGGTGATGGCCGTACGCTCTACCCTCTGTAGCGTGATATACAGCAGTTGCCATACCAGGCAGTGATGTACTGGGCTCTACCCTCTGTAGCGTGATATACAGCAGTTGCCGTACCAGGCGGTGATGGCCGTACGCTCTACCCTCTGTAGCGTGATATACAGCAGTTGCCATACCAGGCGGTGATGTAATGGGCTCTACCCTCTGTAGCGTGATATACAGCAGTTGCCATACCAGGCGGTGATGGCCGTACGCTCTACCCTCTGTAGCGTGATATACAGCAGTTGCCATACCAAGCGGTGATGGCCGTACGCTCTACCCTCTGTAGCGTGATATACAGCAGTTGCCATACCAGGCGGTGATGGCCGTACGCTCTACCCTCTGTAGCGTGATATACAGTGGTTGCCATACCAGGCGGTGATGGCCGTACGCTCTACCCTCTGTAGCGTGATATACAGCAGTTGCCATACCAGGCGGTGATGTACTGGGCTCTACCCTCTGTAGCGTGATATACAGCAGTTGCCGTACCAGGCGGTGATGGCCGTACGCTCTACCCTCTGTAGCGTGATATACAGTAGTTGCCATACCAGGCGGTGATGGCCGTACGCTCTACCCTCTGTAGTGTGATATACAGCAGTTGCCATACCAGGCGGTGATGTACTGGGCTCTACCCTCTGTAGCGTGATATACAGCAGTTGCCATACCAAGCGGTGATGGCCGTACGCTCTACCCTCTGTAGCGTGATATACAGCAGTTGCCATACCAAGCGGTGATGGCCGTACGCTCTACCCTCTGTAGCGTGATATACAGCAGTTGCCATACCAGGCGGTGATGTACTGGGCTCTACCCTCTGTAGCGTGATATACAGCAGTTGCCATACCAGGCGGTGATGGCTGTACGCTCTACCCTCTGTAGCGTGATATACAGCAGTTGCCATACCAGGCGGTGATGTACTGGGCTCTACCCTCTGTAGTGTGATATACAGCAGTTGCCATACCAGGCGGTGATGGCCGTACGCTCTACCCTCTGTAGCGTGATATACAGCAGTTGCCATACCAGGCAGTGATGGCCGTACGCTCTACCCTCTGTAGCGTGATATACAGCAGTTGCCATACCAGGCGGTGATGTACTGGGCTCTACCCTCTGTAGCGTGATATACAGCAGTTGCCATACCAGGCGGTGATGGCTGTACGCTCTACCCTCTGTAGCGTGATATACAGCAGTTGCCATACCAGGCGGTGATGTACTGGGCTCTACCCTCTGTAGCGTGATATACAGCAGTTGCCATACCAGGCGGTGATGGCCGTACGCTCTACCCTCTGTAGCGTGATATACAGCAGTTGCCATACCAAGCGGTGATGGCCGTACGCTCTACCCTCTGTAGCGTGATATACAGTAGTTGCCATACCAGGCGGTGATGGCCGTACGCTCTACCCTCTGTAGTGTGATATACAGCAGTTGCCATACCAGGCGGTGATGTACTGGGCTCTACCCTCTGTAGCGTGATATACAGCAGTTGCCATACCAGGCGGTGATGTACTGGGCTCTACCCTCTGTAGCGTGATATACAGCAGTTGCCATACCAGGCGGTGATGGCTGTACGCTCTACCCTCTGTAGCGTGATATACAGCAGTTGCCATACCAGGCGGTGATGTACTGGGCTCTACCCTCTGTAGCGTGATATACAGCAGTTGCCATACCAGGCGGTGATGGCCGTACGCTCTACCCTCTGTAGCGTGATATACAGCAGTTGCCATACCAGGCGGTGATGACGTACGCTCTACCCTCTGTAGCGTGATATACAGCAGTTGCCATACCAGGCGGTGATGTACTGGGCTCTACCCTCTGTAGCGTGATATACAGCAGTTGCCATACCAGGCGGTGATGGCTGTACGCTCTACCCTCTGTAGCGTGATATACAGCAGTTGCCATACCAGGCGGTGATGTACTGGGCTCTACCCTCTGTAGCGTGATATACAGCAGTTGCCATACCAGGCGGTGATGGCCGTACGCTCTACCCTCTGTAGCGTGATATACAGTAGTTGCCATACCAGGCGGTGATGGCCGTACGCTCTACCCTCTGTAGCGTGATATACAGCAGTTGCCATACCAGGCGGTGATGGCCGTACGCTCTACCCTCTGTAGCGTGATATACAGCAGTTGCCATACCAGGCGGTGATGTACTGGGCTCTACCCTCTGTAGCGTGATATACAGCAGTTGCCATACCAGGCAGTGATGGCCGTACGCTCTACCCTCTGTAGCGTGATATACAGCAGTTGCCATACCAGGCGGTGATGTACTGGGCTCTACCCTCTGTAGCGTGATATACAGCACTTGCCATACCAAGCGGTGATGGCCGTACGATCTACCCTCTGTAGCGTGATATACAGTAGTTGCCATACCAGGCGGTGATGGCCGTACGCTCTACCCTCTGTAGCGTGATATACACCAGTTGCCATACCAGGCGGTGATGGCCGTACGCTCTACCCTCTGTAGCGTGATATACAGCAGTTGCCATACCAAGCGGTGATGGCCGTACGCTCTACCCTCTGTAGCGTGATATACAGTAGTTGCCATACCAGGCGGTGATGGCCGTACGCTCTACCCTCTGTAGCGTGATATACACCAGTTGCCATACCAGGCGGTGATGGCCGTACGCTCTACCCTCTGTAGCGTGATATACACCAGTTGCCATACCAGGCGGTGATGCAGCCAGTCAAGATGCTCTCAATGGTACAGCTGTAGAACTTTTTGAGGATCTGAGGGACTTTTCTGCCTCCTGACGGGGAAGAGGCGCTGTCGTGCCCTCTTCACAACTGTGTTGATGTGTGTGGACCATGATAATTCCTTAGTGACGTAGACAGCTCTCGACCCGCTCCACAACAGCCCCGTCCATGTGGATGGGGCGTGCTCTGCATGTTGACATAATTATCACACTGTGGCCTCGCTTCCCACTGACGCCATATAAGCAGGTTGTTGGTTAGTGTTCATTCAACCCCAGATGAACTCCTACTGGGAGCTGGTTTTAGATGGATTCAATCATTCATACCCAGGCTGGCAGACTGCTGTGGCTCAGGTTTCTCACCATAGTGTATACACAATGGAATAAACTATGGTATGGCACTCAAAATAGATGTGGATTATAATACACTGAGTGGACAAAACATTAAGAACTCTTTCCATGACAGACTGACCAGGTGAATCCAGGTGAAAGATATGATCCCTTATTGATTTCACCTGTTAAATCCACTTCAATCAGTGTAGATGAAGGGGAGGAGACAGGTTAAGGAAGGATTTTTAAGTCTTAAAACAATTGAGACATGGATTGTGTATGTGGGCAATTCAGAGGGTGAATGAGCAAAACAAAATATTTAAGTGCCTTTGAACAGGGTATGGTAGTAGGTGCCAGGCACACCGGTTTGAGTGTGTCAAGAACTGCAACGCTGCTGGGTTTTTCATGTTCAACAGTTTCCTGTGTGTATCAAGAATGGTCCACCACCCAAAGGACATCCAGCCAACTTGACACAACTGTGGAAGCATTAAAGTCAACATGGGCCAGCATCCCTGTGGAACGCTTTCGACACCTTGTAGAGTCCATGTCCCGACGAATTGAGGCTGTTCTGAGGGCAAAGGGGGTGCAACTCAATGTTAGGAAGGTGTTCCTAATGTTTTGTACACTCAGTGTATCTATAGTTCTCACCAGGTGTGTGAATGTGTGCTGTTAACTAACTAACAAAGTCCTGTTGGAATGTTGGAGGGTCTATTTCCGTGGTGACAGTCTGATAACCTCTGACCCCTGGTCTCTTATCAGAGCCATCTGATTGGACAATCCCAGGTCAAATTCACAATGCTATCAGCTCTGTTCACACCATTGTGATCTTGTTTGTTCAGTTTGTGTTGAGCTGAATGAAACCCTGACTGGACCAGGTCACACGGCAGAGAGGTGCAACATTCAGATCTAGAAGTAGAACAAATATTATAAACAGAGCTGTTATGATTCCATGTTCTACTTGACATGCTGTCATTTCCGTACCAAACAATCTATGGCCGCGTCCCAAAATGGTGCCCTACTTTTGACTGGAGCCCTATGGTCTCTGGTCTAAAGTAGTGCCCTATATAGAACCCTATGGTCTCTGGTCAATAGTAGTGCCCTATATAGAGCCCTATGGTCTCTGGTCAATAGTAGTGCCCTATATAGAGCCCTATGGTCTCTGGTCAATAGTAGTGCCCTATATAGAACCCTATGGTCTCTGGTCAATAGTAGTGCCCTATATAGAACCCTATGGTCTCTGGTCAATAGTAGTGCCCTATATAGAGCCCTATGGTCTCTGGTCAATAGTAGTGCCCTATATAGAACCCTATGGTCTCTGGTCTATAGTAGTGCCCTATATAGAGCCCTATGGTCTCTGGTCAATAGTAGTGCCCTATATAGAACCCTATGGTCTCTGGTCTATAGTAGTGCCCTATATAGAGCCCTATGGTCTCTGGTCTAAAGTAGTGCACTATATAGAACCCTATGGTCTCTGGTCTAAAGTAGTGCACTATATAGAACCCTATGGTCTCTGGTCTAAAGTAGTGCACTATATAGAACCCTATGGTCTCTGGTC
>NW_025533714.1:460000-492992 GCF_020615455.1 Coregonus clupeaformis
CCCTAACCCTAACCCTAACCTCCCCCTGTTTCCTCAGGGGAGACTCTTTAAACATACCCAGTGGTAACACACACTACCTCCCCCTGTTTCCACAGGTGAGACGAGAGAGGAGAGAACCTTCAGGAACTGGATGAATTCTCTGGGAGTCAACCCTCATGTTAACCATATATACGGGTAACTACCTTTACTATTATTATAAACCCTAACTAGTAACTACCTTTCATATTATAAATACAATATCAACCCTCATGTTAACCATCTACAGTGCATTCGGAAAGTATTCAGAAACCTTTACTTTTTTTTAAATTTTGTTACGTTACAGCCTTATTCTAAAATGGATTAAATCGTTTTTTTCCCCTCATCAATCTACACACAATACCCCATAATGACAAAGCAAAAACTGGTTTTATAATTTTTTTGCAAATTTATACAAATTTCAAAACTGAAATATCATATTTACATAAGTATTCAGACCCTTTACTCACTACTTTGTTGAAGCACCTTTGGCAGCGATTACAGCCTCGAGTCTTCTTGGGTATGATGCTACAAGCTTGGCACACCTGTATTTGGGGAGTTTCTCCCATTCTTCTCTGCAGATCCTCTCAAGCTCTGTCAGGTTGGATGGGGAGCGTCGCTGCACAGCTATTTTCAGGTCTCTCCAGAGATGTTAGATCGGGTTCAAGTCCGGGCTCTGGCTGGGCCACTCAAGGACATTCAGACTTGTCCCGAAGCCACTCCTGCATTGTCTTGGCTGTGTGCTTAGGGTCAATGTCCTGTTGGAAGGTGAACCTTCGCCCCAGTCTGAGGTCCTGAGCGCTCTGGAGCAGGTTTTCATCAAGGATCTCGCTGTACTTTGCTCCGTTCATCTTTCCCTCGATCCTGACTAGTCTCCCAGTCCCTGCCGCTGGAAAACATCCCCACAGCATGATGCTGTAACCACCATGCTTCACCGTAGGGATGGTGCCAGGTTTCCTCCAGACGTGACGCATGGCATTCAGGCCAAAGAGTTCAATCTTGGTTTCATCAGTCCAGAGAATCTTGTTTCTCATGGTCTGAGAGTCTTTAGGTGCCTTTTGGCAAACTCCAAGCGGGCTGTCATGTGCCTTTTACTGAGGACTGGCTTCCGTCTGGCCACTCTACCATAAAGGACTGATTGGTGGAGTGCTGCAGAGATGGTTGTCCTTCTGGAAGGTTCTCCCATCTCCACAGAGGAACACTGGAGCTCTGTCAGAGTGACCATCGGGTTCTTGGTCACCTCCCTGACCAAGGCCCTTCTCCCCCGATTGCTCAGTTTGGCTGGGCAGCCAGCTCTAGGAAGAGTCTTGGTGGTTCCAAACTTCTTCCATTTAAGAATGATGGAGGCCACTGTGTTCTTGGGGACCTTCAATGCTGCAGAATTTTTTTGGTACCCTTCCCTAAATCTGTGCCTCGACACAATCCTGTCTCGGAGCTCTGTGGTCAATTCCTTCGACCTCATGGCTTGGTTTTTGCTCTGTCATGCATTGTCAACTGTGGGACCTTATATAGACAGGTGTGTGCCTTTCCAAATCATGTCCAATCAATTGAATTGACCACAGGTGGACTCCAATGAAGTTGTAGAAACATCTCTAGGATGATCAATGGAAATAGGATGCACCCAAGCTTAATTTCGAGTCTCATAGCAAAGGGTCTGAATACTTACGTAAATAAGGTATTTCAGTTTTTTTTTTTTTATACATTTGCAAAAATGTCTAAAAACCTGTTTTCGCTTCGTCATTATGGGGTATTGTGTGTAGATTGATGAGGGGAAAAAATTATTTAATCAATTTTAGAATAAGGCCGTAACGTAACAAAATGTGGAAAAGGTCAAGGGGTCTGAATACTTTCCGAATGCACTGTATACAGGTAACTAACTTTACTATTATTATAAACCCTAACTAGTAACTACCTTTCATATTATTAATACAATATCAACCCTCATGTTATCCATATATACAGGTATGATTATTGCTTTTTTATTATTAAATATGGGTATGAATCTGAAAGCAAGAATTATGACAGCAGAATAATTTCCCTCCCTCCTTCCAGTGATCTGTTAGATGCACTGGTCATCCTCCAGCTCTATGAGAGGATTAAGGTTCGAGTGGACTGGGACCACAAAGTCAACCGCCCTCCCTACCCCAAGATAGGGGCCAACATGAAGAAGCTGGAGAACTGTAACTATGCAGTGGAACTCGGGAAGGCGAAGGCAGGGTTCTCTCTGGTCGGCATCGGAGGACAGGACCTTAATGACGGAAACCCAACTCTCACCCTGGCACTGGTCTGGCAACTGATGAGGAGGTAGGAGAGAGGGACGGAGTGGAGAGAGAGAGGGGGATAGAGGGAAAGGAGAGAGAGAGGGGGAGGGAGGGAAGGGAGAGAGAGAGGGGGAGGGAGGGAAGGGAGAGAGGGGAGAGAAGGAGGGAGGGAGGGACGAGGAGAGAGAGAGGGGGATAGAGGGAAAGGAGAGAGAGAGGGGAGGGAGGGAGGAAGGAGGGAGGGAAGGAGAGAGGGGAGAGAAGGAGGGAGGGAGGGAAGGGAGAGAGGGGAGAGAAGGAGGGAGGGAGGGAAGTAGGAAGAGAGGGAGGGAGAGGGGGAGAGAGAGAGGGAAGGAGAGAGAGGGAAGGGAGAGGTAGAGAGAGGGGGGAGGGTGTGAGAGAGAGAGGGAGAGAGAGAGAGGGAAGGAGAGGTAGAGAGAGGGGGCGGGTGAGAGAGAGATAGAGGAAGGGAGAGAGAGGGGAGGGACAGCGGGAGGGAGAGAGGGGGGAGGGAGGGAGAGAAGGAGGGAAAAATAGGGAGGGAGAGAGAGGGGGAGGTAGGGAGAGAGGGAGGGAGGGGGAGGGGGGAGGGAGAGAGAGGGGGAGGGACCTGACTAATAGATAACCTCCTCCTGCTCCTCTATCAGACCTGACTAATAGATAACCTCCTCCTGCTCCTCTATCAGACCTGACTAATAGATAACCTCCCTCCTGCTCCTCTATCAGACCTGACTAATAGATAACCTCCTCCTGCTCCTCTATCAGACCTGACTAATAGATAACCTCCTCCTGCTCCTCTATCAGACCTGACTAATAGATAACCTCCTCCTGCTCCTCTATCAGACCTGACTAATAGATAACCTCCTCCTGCTCCTCTATCAGACCTGACTAATAGATAACCTCCTCCTGCTCCTCTATCAGACCTGACTAATAGATAACCTCCTCAGATACACTCTGAATGTTCTGGAGGACCTTGGAGATGGAGAGGCTGCTAACGATGACCTCATCATCAACTGGGTCAACAGAACCCTGACTGGAGCCGGGAAGAACTCCAAGATCTCCAGCTTCAAGGTGACAAGACAGATGGAACGGAGTGGCTTTCTAATCTCTATTATACTGTGTGATCTGTGATTCACAAGGAACCCTGGACACAGTGTTTCTCTATAGCTTTAAACCCTAGACACAGTGTTTCTGTATAGCTTTAAACCCTGGACACAGTGTTTCTCTATATCTCTAAACCCTAGACACAGTGTTTCTCTATATCTCTAAACCCTAGACACAGTGTTTCTCTATATCTCTAAACCCTAGACACAGTGTTTCTCTATAGCTTTAAACCCTGGACACAGTGTTTCTCTATAGCTTTAAACCCTGGACACAGTGTTTCTCTATAGTTTAAACCCTGGACACAGTGTTTCTCTATATCTCTAAACCCTAGACACAGTGTTTCTCTATATCTCTAAACCCTAGACACAGTGTTTCTCTATAGCTTTAAACCCTAGACACAGTGTTTCTCTATATCTCTAAACCCTGGACACAGTGTTTCTCTATATCTCTAAACCCTAGACACAGTGTTTCTCTATATCTCTAAACCCTAGACACAGTGTTTCTCTATATCTCTAAACCCTAGACACAGTGTTTCTCTATATCTCTAAACCCTAGACACAGTGTTTCTCTATATCTCTAAACCCTGGACACAGTGTTTCTCTATAGCTTTAAACCCTGGACACAGTGTTTCTCTATAGCTTTAAACCCTGGACACAGTGTTTCTCTATAGCTTTAAACCCTGGACACAGTGTTTCTCTATATCTCTAAACCCTAGACACAGTGTTTCTCTATATCTCTAAACCCTAGACACAGTGTTTCTCTATAGCTTTAAACCCTAGACACAGTGTTTCTGTATAGCTTTAAACCCTGGACACAGTGTTTCTCTATATCTCTAAACCCTAGACACAGTGTTTCTCTATATCTCTAAACCCTAGACACAGTGTTTCTCTATATCTCTAAACCCTGGACACAGTGTTTCTCTATAGCTTTAAACCCTGGACACAGTGTTTCTCTATAGCTTTAAACCCTGGACACAGTGTTTCTCTATAGCTTTAAACCCTGGACACAGTGTTTCTCTATATCTCTAAACCCTAGACACAGTGTTTCTCTATATCTCTAAACCCTAGACACAGTGTTTCTCTATAGCTTTAAACCCTAGACACAGTGTTTCTCTATATCTCTAAACCCTGGACACAGTGTTTCTCTATATCTCTAAACCCTAGACACAGTGTTTCTCTATATCTCTAAACCCTAGACACAGTGTTTCTCTATATCTCTAAACCCTAGACACAGTGTTTCTCTATATCTCTAAACCCTAGACACAGTGTTTCTCTATATCTCTAAACCCTGGACACAGTGTTTCTCTATAGCTTTAAACCCTGGACACAGTGTTTCTCTATATCTCTAAACCCTGGACACAGTGTTTCTCTATAGCTTTAAACCCTGGACACAGTGTTTCTCTATATCTCTAAACCCTAGACACAGTGTTTCTCTATATCTCTAAACCCTAGACACAGTGTTTCTCTATAGCTCTAAACCCTAGACACAGTGTTTCTGTATAGCTTTAAACCCTGGACACAGTGTTTCTCTATATCTCTAAACCCTAGACACAGTGTTTCTCTATATCTCTAAACCCTAGACACAGTGTTTCTCTATATCTCTAAACCCTAGACACAGTGTTTCTCTATATCTCTAAACCCTAGACACAGTGTTTCTCTATATCTCTAAACCCTGGACACAGTGTTTCTCTATAGCTTTAAACCCTGGACACAGTGTTTCTCTATAGCTTTAAACCCTGGACACAGTGTTTCTCTATAGCTTTAAACCCTGGACACAGTGTTTCTCTATATCTCTAAACCCTAGACACAGTGTTTCTCTATATCTCTAAACCCTGGACACAGTGTTTCTCTATATCTCTAAACCCTAGACACAGTGTTTCTCTATATCTCTAAACCCTAGACACAGTGTTTCTCTATAGCTTTAAACCCTGGACACAGTGTTTCTCTATAGCTTTAAACCCTGGACACAGTGTTTCTCTATAGCTTTAAACCCTGGACACAGTGTTTCTCTATAGCTTTAAACCCTGGACACAGTGTTTCTCTATAGCTTTAAACCCTGGACACAGTGTTTCTCTATAGCTTTAAACCCTGGACACAGTGTTTCTCTATAGCTTTAAACCCTAGACACAGTGTTTCTCTATATCTCTAAACCCTAGACACAGTGTTTCTCTATAGCTTTAAACCCTAGACACAGTGTTTCTCTATATCTCTAAACCCTAGACACAGTGTTTCTCTATAGCTTTAAACCCTAGACACAGTGTTTCTCTATAGCTTTAAACCCTAGACACAGTGTTTCTCTATAGCTTTAAACCCTGGACACAGTACTTCTCTATAGCTTTAAACCCTAGACACAGTGTTTCTCTATAGCTTTAAACCCTAGACACAGTGTTTCTCTATATCTCTAAACCCTAGACACAGTGTTTCTCTATATCTCTAAACCCTGGACACAGTGTTTCTCTATAGCTTTAAACCCTAGACACAGTGTTTCTCTATATCTCTAAACCCTAGACACAGTGTTTCTCTATATCTCTAAACCCTAGACACAGTGTTTCTCTATATCTCTAAACCCTGGACACAGTGTTTCTCTATAGCTTTAAACCCTAGACACAGTGTTTCTCTATAGCTCTAAACCCTGGACACAGTGTTTCTCTATAGCTTTAAACCCTAGACACAGTGTTTCTCTATAGCTTTAAACCCTAGACACAGTGTTTCTCTATAGCTTTAAACCCTGGACACAGTGTTTCTCTATAGCTTTAAACCCTAGACACAGTGTTTCTCTATAGCTTTAAACCCTAGACACAGTGTTTCTCTATAGCTCTAAACCCTAGACACAGTGTTTCTCTATAGCTTTAAACCCTGGACACAGTGTTTCTCTATAGCTCTAAACCCTAGACACAGTGTTTCTCTATAGCTTTAAACCCTAGACACAGTGTTTCTCTATAGCTTTAAACCCTGGACACAGTGTTTCTCTATAGCTTTAAACCCTGGACACAGTGTTTCTCTATAGCTTTAAACCCTAGACACAGTGTTTCTCTATAGCTTTAAACCCTAGACACAGTGTTTCTCTATATCTCTAAACCCTAGACACAGTGTTTCTCTATATCTCTAAACCCTAGACACAGTGTTTCTCTATAGCTTTAAACCCTAGACACAGTGTTTCTCTATAGCTCTAAACCCTAGACACAGTGTTTCTCTATAGCTTTAAACCCTAGACACAGTGTTTCTCTATAGCTTTAAACCCTAGACACAGTGTTTCTCTATATCTCTAAACCCTAGACACAGTGTTTCTCTATAGCTTTAAACCCTAGACACAGTGTTTCTCTATAGCTCTAAACCCTAGACACAGTGTTTCTCTATAGCTTTAAACCCTAGACACAGTGTTTCTCTATATCTCTAAACCCTGGACACAGTGTTTCTCTATATCTCTAAACCCTAGACACAGTGTTTCTCTATATCTCTAAACCCTAGACACAGTGTTTCTCTATATTTCTAAACCCTAGACACAGTGTTTCTCTATATCTCTAAACCCTAGACACAGTGTTTCTCTATATCTCTAAACCCTGGACACAGTGTTTCTCTATAGCTTTAAACCCTGGACACAGTGTTTCTCTATAGCTTTAAACCCTGGACACAGTGTTTCAATATAGCTTTAAACCCTGGACACAGTGTTTCTCTATATCTCTAAACCCTAGACACAGTGTTTCTCTATATCTCTAAACCCTAGACATAGTGTTTCTCTATAGCTTTAAACCCTAGACACAGTGTTTCTGTATAGCTTTAAACCCTGGACACAGTGTTTCTCTATATCTCTAAACCCTAGACACAGTGTTTCTCTATATCTCTAAACCCTAGACACAGTGTTTCTCTATATCTCTAAACCCTAGACACAGTGTTTCTCTATATCTCTAAACCCTAGACACAGTGTTTCTCTATATCTCTAAACCCTGGACACAGTGTTTCTCTATAGCTTTAAACCCTGGACACAGTGTTTCTCTATATCTCTAAACCCTGGACACAGTGTTTCTCTATAGCTTTAAACCCTGGACACAGTGTTTCTCTATATCTCTAAACCCTAGACACAGTGTTTCTCTATATCTCTAAACCCTGGACACAGTGTTTCTCTATATCTCTAAACCCTAGACACAGTGTTTCTCTATATCTCTAAACCCTAGACACAGTGTTTCTCTATAGCTCTAAACCCTGGACACAGTGTTTCTCTATAGCTCTAAACCCTGGACACAGTGTTTCTCTATAGCTTTAAACCCTGGACACAGTGTTTCTCTATAGCTTTAAACCCTGGACACAGTGTTTCTCTATAGCTCTAAACCCTGGACACAGTGTTTCTCTATAGCTCTAAACCCTGGACACAGTGTTTCTCTATAGCTCTAAACCCTAGACACAGTGTTTCTCTATATCTCTAAACCCTAGACACAGTGTTTCTCTATAGCTTTAAACCCTAGACACAGTGTTTCTCTATATCTCTAAACCCTGGACACAGTGTTTCTCTATAGCTTTAAACCCTGGACACAGTGTTTCTCTATAGCTCTAAACCCTAGACACAGTGTTTCTCTATAGCTTTAAACCCTGGACACAGTACTTCTCTATAGCTTTAAACCCTAGACACAGTGTTTCTCTATAGCTTTAAACCCTAGACACAGTGTTTCTCTATATCTCTAAACCCTAGACACAGTGTTTCTCTATATCTCTAAACCCTGGACACAGTGTTTCTCTATAGCTTTAAACCCTAGACACAGTGTTTCTCTATATCTCTAAACCCTAGACACAGTGTTTCTCTATATCTCTAAACCCTAGACACAGTGTTTCTCTATATCTCTAAACCCTGGACACAGTGTTTCTCTATAGCTTTAAACCCTAGACACAGTGTTTCTCTATAGCTTTAAACCCTGGACACAGTATTTCTCTATAGCTTTAAACCCTAGACACATTGTTTCTCTATAGCTTTAAACCCTAGACACAGTGTTTCTCTATAGCTTTAAACCCTGGACACAGTATTTCTCTATAGCTTTAAACCCTAGACACAGTGTTTCTCTATAGCTTTAAACCCTGGACACAGTGTTTCTCTAAAGCTTTAAACCCTAGACACAGTGTTTCTCTATAGCTTTAAACCCTGGACACAGTATTTCTCTATAGCTTTAAACCCTAGACACAGTGTTTGTCTATAGCTTTAAACCCTAGACACAGTGTTTCTCTATAGCTTTAAACCCTGGACACAGTGTTTCTCTATAGCTTTAAACCCTAGACACAGTGTTTCTCTATAGCTTTAAACCCTGGACACAGTGTTTCTCTATAGCTTTAAACCCTAGACACAGTGTTTCTCTATAGCTTTAAACCCTAGACACAGTGTTTCTCTATATCTCTAAACCCTGGACACAGTGTTTCTCTATAGCTTTAAACCCTAGACACAGTGTTTCTCTATAGCTTTAAACCCTAGACACAGTGTTTCTCTATAGCTTTAAACCCTAGACACAGTGTTTCTCTATATCTCTAAACCCTGGACACAGTGTTTCTCTATAGCTCTAAACCCTAGACACAGTGTTTCTCTATAGCTCTAAACCCTAGACACAGTGTTTCTCTATAGCTTTAAACCCTAGACACAGTGTTTCTCTATAGCTTTAAACCCTGGACACAGTGTTTCTCTATATCTCTAAACCCTGGACACAGTGTTTCTCTATAGCTTTAAACCCTAGACACAGTGTTTCTCTATATCTTTAAACCCTAGACACAGTGTTTCTCTATAGCTTTAAACCCTAGACACAGTGTTTCTCTATGGCTTTAAACCCTAGACACAGTGTTTCTGTATATCTCTAAACCCTAGACACAGTGTTTCTCTATAGCTTTAAACCCTAGACACAGTGTTTCTCTATAGCTTTAAACCCTAGACACAGTGTTTCTCTATATCTCTAAACCCTGGACACAGTGTTTCTCTATAGCTCTAAACCCTAGACACAGTGTTTCTCTATAGCTTTAAACCCTAGACACAGTGTTTCTCTATAGCTTTAAACCCTAGACACAGTGTTTCTCTATATCTCTAAACCCTGGACACAGTGTTTCTCTATAGCTTTAAACCCTAGACACAGTGTTTCTCTATAGCTTTAAACCCTAGACACAGTGTTTCTCTATAGCTTTAAACCCTGGACACAGTGTTTCTCTATATCTCTAAACCCTGGACACAGTGTTTCTCTATAGCTTTAAACCCTAGACACAGTGTTTCTCTATAGCTTTAAACCCTGGACACAGTGTTTCTCTATATCTCTAAACCCTGGACACAGTGTTTCTCTATATCTCTAAACCCTAGACACAGTGTTTCTCTATAGCTTTAAACCCTAGACACAGTGTTTCTCTATAGCTTTAAACCCTAGACACAGTGTTTCTCTATATCTCTAAACCCTAGACACAGTGTTTCTCTATAGCTCTAAACCCTAGACACAGTGTTTCTCTATAGCTCTAAACCCTAGACACAGTGTTTCTCTATATCTCTAAACCCTAGACACAGTGTTTCTCTATAGCTTTAAACCCTAGACACAGTGTTTCTCTATATCTCTAAACCCTAGACACAGTGTTTCTCTATAGCTTTAAACCCTGGACACAGTGTTTCTCTATATCTCTAAACCCTGGACACAGTGTTTCTCTATAGCTTTAAACCCTAGACACAGTGTTTCTCTATAGCTTTAAACCCTAGACACAGTGTTTCTCTATATCTCTAAACCCTAGACACAGTGTTTCTCTATATCTCTAAACCCTAGACACAGTGTTTCTCTATAGCTCTAAACCCTAGACACAGTGTTTCTCTATATCTCTAAACCCTAGACACAGTGTTTCTCTATATCTCTAAACCCTAGACACAGTGTTTCTCTATAGCTTTAAACCCTAGACACAGTGTTTCTCTATATCTCTAAACCCTAGACACAGTGTTTCTGTATATCTCTAAACCCTAGACACAGTGTTTCTGTATATCTCTAAACCCTAGACACAGTGTTTCTCTATAGCTTTAAACCCTGGACACAGTGTTTCTCTATATCTCTAAACCCTAGACACAGTGTTTCTCTATAGCTTTAAACCCTGGACACAGTGTTTCTCTATAGCTTTAAACCCTAGACACAGTGTTTCTCTATATCTCTAAACCCTAGACACAGTGTTTCTCTATATCTCTAAACCCTGGACACAGTGTTTCTCTATAGCTCTAAACCCTAGACACAGTGTTTCTCATATCTCTAAACCCTAGACACAGTGTTTCTCTATAGCTTTAAACCCTAGACACAGTGTTTCTCTATATCTCTAAACCCTAGACACAGTGTTTCTCTATATCTCTAAACCCTAGACACAGTGTTTCTCTATATCTTTAAACCCTGGACACAGTGTTTCTCTATATCTCTAAACCCTAGACACAGTGTTTCTCTATATCTCTAAACCCTAGACACAGTGTTTCTCTATAGCTTTAAACCCTGGACACAGTGTTTCTCTATATCTCTAAACCCTAGACACAGTGTTTCTCTATAGCTTTAAACCCTGGACACAGTGTTTCTCTATATCTCTAAACCCTGGACACAGTGTTTCTCTATATCTCTAAACCCTAGACACAGTGTTTCTCTATAGCTCTAAACCCTAGACACAGTGTTTCTCTATATCTTTAAACCCTAGACACAGTGTTTCTCTATATCTCTAAACCCTAGACACAGTGTTTCTCTATATCTCTAAACCCTAGACACAGTGTTTCTCTATATCTCTAAACCCTAGACACAGTGTTTCTCTATATCTCTAAACCCTAGACACAGTGTTTCTCTATATCTCTAAACCCTAGACACAGTGTTTCTCTATATCTCTAAACCCTGGACACAGTGTTTCTCTATATCTCTAAACCCTGGACACAGTGTTTCTCTATAGCTTTAAACCCTAGACACAGTGTTTCTCTATATCTCTAAACCCTGGACACAGTGTTTCTGTATATCTCTAAACCCTGGACACAGTGTTTCTCTATATCTCTAAACCCTGGACACAGTGTTTCTCTATATCTTTAAACCCTGGACACAGTGTTTCTCTATATCTCTAAACCCTAGACACAGTGTTTCTCTATATCTCTAAACCCTAGACACAGTGTTTCTCTATAGCTTTAAACCCTAGACACAGTGTTTCTCTATATCTCTAAACCCTAGACACAGTGTTTCTCTATAGCTTTAAACCCTAGACACAGTGTTTCTCTATAGCTCTAAACCCTAGACACAGTGTTTCTCTATATCTCTAAACCCTAGACACAGTGTTTCTCTATATCTCTAAACCCTAGACACAGTGTTTCTCTATATCTCTAAACCCTAGACACAGTGTTTCTCTATATCTCTAAACCCTAGACACAGTGTTTCTCTATAGCTTTAAACCCTGGACACAGTGTTTCTCTATATCTCTAAACCCTAGACACAGTGTTTCTCTATAGCTTTAAACCCTAGACACAGTGTTTCTCTATATCTCTAAACCCTGGACACAGTGTTTCTCTATATCTCTAAACCCTAGACACAGTGTTTCTCTATAGCTTTAAACCCTGGACACAGTGTTTCTCTATAGCTTTAAACCCTAGACACAGTGTTTCTCTATATCTCTAAACCCTAGACACAGTGTTTCTCTATAGCTTTAAACCCTGGACACAGTGTTTCTCTATAGCTTTAAACCCTAGACACAGTGTTTCTCTATATCTCTAAACCCTAGACACAGTGTTTCTCTATAGCTTTAAACCCTAGACACAGTGTTTCTCTATATCTCTAAACCCTAGACACAGTGTTTCTCTATAGCTTTAAACCCTGGACACAGTGTTTCTCTATATCTCTAAACCCTGGACACAGTGTTTCTCTATAGCTTTAAACCCTAGACACAGTGTTTCTCTATATCTCTAAACCCTAGACACAGTGTTTCTCTATATCTCTAAACCCTGGACACAGTGTTTCTCTATATCTCTAAACCCTAGACACAGTGTTTCTCTATATCTCTAAACCCTAGACACAGTGTTTCTCTATATCTTTAAACCCTGGACACAGTGTTTCTCTATAGCTCTAAACCCTGGACACAGTGTTTCTCTATATCTCTAAACCCTGGACACAGTGTTTCTCTATAGCTTTAAACCCTAGACACAGTGTTTCTCTATATCTCTAAACCCTGGACACAGTGTTTCTCTATATCTCTAAACCCTAGACACAGTGTTTCTCTATATCTCTAAACCCTAGACACAGTGTTTCTCTATAGCTTTAAACCCTGGACACAGTGTTTCTCTATAGCTCTAAACCCTGGACACAGTGTTTCTCTATAGCTTTAAACCCTGGACACAGTGTTTCTCTATAGCTCTAAACCCTAGACACAGTGTTTCTCTATATCTCTAAACCCTAGACACAGTGTTTCTCTATATCTCTAAACCCTAGACACAGTGTTTCTCTATATCTCTAAACCCTAGACACAGTGTTTCTCTATAGCTTTAAACCCTGGACACAGTGTTTCTCTATAGCTCTAAACCCTGGACACAGTGTTTCTCTATATCTTTAAACCCTGGACACAGTGTTTCTCTATAGCTTTAAACCCTAGACACAGTGTTTCTCTATATCTCTAAACCCTGGACACAGTGTTTCTCTATATCTCTAAACCCTAGACACAGTGTTTCTCTATATCTCTAAACCCTAGACACAGTGTTTCTCTATAGCTTTAAACCCTGGACACAGTGTTTCTCTATAGCTCTAAACCCTGGACACAGTGTTTCTCTATAGCTCTAAACCCTGGACACAGTGTTTCTCTATATCTCTAAACCCTAGACACAGTGTTTCTCTATATCTCTAAACCCTAGACACAGTGTTTCTCTATATCTCTAAACCCTAGACACAGTGTTTCTCTATATCTCTAAACCCTAGACACAGTGTTTCTCTATATCTCTAAACCCTAGACACAGTGTTTCTCTATAGCTCTAAACCCTAGACACAGTGTTTCTCTATAGCTTTAAACCCTAGACACAGTGTTTCTCTATAGCTTTAAACCCTAGACACAGTGTTTCTCTATAGCTTTAAACCCTAGACACAGTGTTTCTCTATATCTCTAAACCCTAGACACAGTGTTTCTCTATATCTCTAAACCCTGGACACAGTGTTTCTCTATAGCTCTAAACCCTAGACACAGTGTTTCTCTATATCTCTAAACCCTAGACACAGTGTTTCTCTATATCTCTAAACCCTAGACACAGTGTTTCTCTATATCTCTAAACCCTAGACACAGTGTTTCTCTATAGCTCTAAACCCTAGACACAGTGTTTCTCTATAGCTCTAAACCCTGGACACAGTGTTTCTCTATAGCTCTAAACCCTAGACACAGTGTTTCTCTATAGCTCTAAACCCTAGACACAGTGTTTCTCTATATCTTTAAACCCTGGACACAGTGTTTCTCTATATCTCTAAACCCTAGACACAGTGTTTCTCTATAGCTCTAAACCCTGGACACAGTGTTTCTCTATATCTCTAAACCCTGGACACAGTGTTTCTCTATAGCTCTAAACCCTGGACACAGTGTTTCTCTATAGCTCTAAACCCTAGACACAGTGTTTCTCTATATCTTTAAACCCTAGACACAGTGTTTCTCTATAGCTTTAAACCCTGGACACAGTGTTTCTCTATATCTTTAAACCCTGGACACAGTGTTTCTCTATATCTCTAAACCCTGGACACAGTGTTTCTCTATATCTCTAAACCCTGGACACAGTGTTTCTCTATAGCTCTAAACCCTAGACACAGTGTTTCTCTATATCTCTAAACCCTGGACACAGTGTTTCTCTATATCTCTAAACCCTAGACACAGTGTTTCTCTATATCTCTAAACCCTAGACACAGTGTTTCTCTATAGCTTTAAACCCTGGACACAGTGTTTCTCTATATCTCTAAACCCTGGACACAGTGTTTCTCTATATCTCTAAACCCTAGACACAGTGTTTCTCTATATCTCTAAACCCTAGACACAGTGTTTCTCTATATCTCTAAACCCTGGACACAGTGTTTCTCTATATCTCTAAACCCTGGACACAGTGTTTCTCTATATCTCTAAACCCTGGACACAGTGTTTCTCTATAGCTCTAAACCCTAGACACAGTGTTTCTCTATATCTCTAAACCCTAGACACAGTGTTTCTCTATAGCTTTAAACCCTGGACACAGTGTTTCTCTATATCTCTAAACCCTGGACACAGTGTTTCTCTATATCTCTAAACCCTAGACACAGTGTTTCTCTATATCTCTAAACCCTGGACACAGTGTTTCTCTATAGCTTTAAACCCTAGACACAGTGTTTCTCTATATCTCTAAACCCTGGACACAGTGTTTCTGTATAGCTCTAAACCCTAGACACAGTGTTTCTCTATATCTCTAAACCCTAGACACAGTGTTTCTCTATAGCTCTAAACCCTAGACACAGTGTTTCTCTATATCTCTAAACCCTGGACACAGTGTTTCTCTATAGCTCTAAACCCTAGACACAGTGTTTCTCTATATCTCTAAACCCTAGACACAGTGTTTCTCTATAGCTTTAAACCCTGGACACAGTGTTTCTCTATATCTTTAAACCCTGGACACAGTGTTTCTCTATAGCTTTAAACCCTGGACACAGTGTTTCTCTATAGCTCTAAACCCTGGACACAGTGTTTCTCTATATCTCTAAACCCTAGACACAGTGTTTCTCTATATCTCTAAACCCTAGACACAGTGTTTCTCTATATCTTTAAACCCTAGACACAGTGTTTCTCTATATCTCTAAACCCTAGACACAGTGTTTCTGTATATCTCTAAACCCTAGACACAGTGTTTCTCTATAGCTTTAAACCCTAGACACAGTGTTTCTCTATATCTCTAAACCCTAGACACAGTGTTTCTCTATATCTCTAAACCCTAGACACAGTGTTTCTCTATATCTCTAAACCCTAGACACAGTGTTTCTCTATATCTCTAAACCCTAGACACAGTGTTTCTCTATATCTCTAAACCCTGGACACAGTGTTTCTCTATAGCTTTAAACCCTAGACACAGTGTTTCTCTATATCTCTAAACCCTAGACACAGTGTTTCTCTATATCTCTAAACCCTAGACACAGTGTTTCTCTATATCTCTAAACCCTAGACACAGTGTTTCTCTATATCTCTAAACCCTGGACACAGTGTTTCTGTATATCTCTAAACCCTGGACACAGTGTTTCTCTATAGCTCTAAACCCTGGACACAGTGTTTCTCTATATCTCTAAACCCTAGACACAGTGTTTCTCTATAGCTTTAAACCCTGGACACAGTGTTTCTCTATATCTCTAAACCCTGGACACAGTGTTTCTCTATAGCTCTAAACCCTAGACACAGTGTTTCTCTATATCTCTAAACCCTGGACACAGTGTTTCTCTATAGCTCTAAACCCTGGACACAGTGTTTCTCTATATCTCTAAACCCTAGACACAGTGTTTCTCTATATCTCTAAACCCTAGACACAGTGTTTCTCTATATCTCTAAACCCTGGACACAGTGTTTCTCTATAGCTCTAAACCCTGGACACAGTGTTTCTGTATATCTCTAAACCCTAGACACAGTGTTTCTCTATATCTCTAAACCCTAGACACAGTGTTTCTCTATATCTTTAAACCCTGGACACAGTGTTTCTCTATATCTCTAAACCCTGGACACAGTGTTTCTCTATAGCTTTAAACCCTGGACACAGTGTTTCTCTATATCTCTAAACCCTGGACACAGTGTTTCTCTATATCTCTAAACCCTAGACACAGTGTTTCTCTATATCTCTAAACCCTGGACACAGTGTTTCTCTATATCTCTAAACCCTGGACACAGTGTTTCTCTATAGCTCTAAACCCTGGACACAGTGTTTCTCTATATCTCTAAACCCTAGACACAGTGTTTCTCTATAGCTCTAAACCCTGGACACAGTGTTTCTCTATATCTCTAAACCCTGGACACAGTGTTTCTCTATATCTCTAAACCCTAGACACAGTGTTTCTCTATATCTCTAAACCCTGGACACAGTGTTTCTCTATATCTCTAAACCCTAGACACAGTGTTTCTCTATATCTCTAAACCCTAGACACAGTGTTTCTCTATATCTCTAAACCCTGGACACAGTGTTTCTCTATATCTCTAAACCCTAGACACAGTGTTTCTCTATATCTTTAAACCCTGGACACAGTGTTTCTCTATATCTCTAAACCCTGGACACAGTGTTTCTCTATATCTCTAAACCCTGGACACAGTGTTTCTCTATATCTCTAAACCCTAGACACAGTGTTTCTCTATATCTCTAAACCCTGGACACAGTGTTTCTCTATATCTCTAAACCCTGGACACAGTGTTTCTCTATATCTCTAAACCCTGGACACAGTGTTTCTCTATATCTCTAAACCCTAGACACAGTGTTTCTCTATAGCTTTAAACCCTGGACACAGTGTTTCTCTATATCTCTAAACCCTAGACACAGTGTTTCTCTATATCTCTAAACCCTGGACACAGTGTTTCTCTATATCTCTAAACCCTGGACACAGTGTTTCTCTATATCTCTAAACCCTAGACACAGTGTTTCTCTATATCTCTAAACCCTGGACACAGTGTTTCTCTATATCTCTAAACCCTGGACACAGTGTTTCTCTATATCTCTAAACCCTGGACACAGTGTTTCTCTATATCTCTAAACCCTAGACACAGTGTTTCTCTATATCTCTAAACCCTGGACACAGTGTTTCTCTATATCTCTAAACCCTGGACACAGTGTTTCTCTATATCTCTAAACCCTAGACACAGTGTTTCTCTATAGCTTTAAACCCTAGACACAGTGTTTCTCTATATCTCTAAACCCTGGACACAGTGTTTCTCTATAGCTTTAAACCCTGGACACAGTGTTTCTCTATATCTCTAAACCCTGGACACAGTGTTTCTCTATATCTCTAAACCCTGGACACAGTGTTTCTCTATATCTCTAAACCCTAGACACAGTGTTTCTCTATATCTCTAAACCCTGGACACAGTGTTTCTCTATAGCTCTAAACCCTGGACACAGTGTTTCTCTATATCTCTAAACCCTGGACACAGTGTTTCTCTATATCTCTAAACCCTAGACACAGTGTTTCTGTATATCTCTAAACCCTAGACACAGTGTTTCTCTATATCTCTAAACCCTAGACACAGTGTTTCTCTATATCTCTAAACCCTGGACACAGTGTTTCTCTATATCTCTAAACCCTGGACACAGTGTTTCTCTATATCTCTAAACCCTGGACACAGTGTTTCTCTATAGCTTTAAACCCTGGACACAGTGTTTCTCTATATCTCTAAACCCTGGACACAGTGTTTCTCTATATCTCTAAACCCTAGACACAGTGTTTCTCTATATCTCTAAACCCTAGACACAGTGTTTCTCTATAGCTCTAAACCCTGGACACAGTGTTTCTCTATATCTCTAAACCCTGGACACAGTGTTTCTCTATAGCTTTAAACCCTAGACACAGTGTTTCTCTATATCTCTAAACCCTAGACACAGTGTTTCTCTATAGCTTTAAACCCTGGACACAGTGTTTCTCTATATCTCTAAACCCTGGACACAGTGTTTCTGTATATCTCTAAACCCTGGACACAGTGTTTCTCTATATCTCTAAACCCTGGACACAGTGTTTCTCTATATCTTTAAACCCTGGACACAGTGTTTCTCTATATCTCTAAACCCTAGACACAGTGTTTCTCTATAGCTTTAAACCCTGGACACAGTGTTTCTCTATATCTCTAAACCCTGGACACAGTGTTTCTCTATAGCTCTAAACCCTGGACACAGTGTTTCTCTATAGCTTTAAACCCTGGACACAGTGTTTCTCTATAGCTCTAAACCCTGGACACAGTGTTTCTCTATATCTCTAAACCCTAGACACAGTGTTTCTCTATATCTCTAAACCCTAGACACAGTGTTTCTCTATATCTCTAAACCCTGGACACAGTGTTTCTCTATATCTCTAAACCCTGGACACAGTGTTTCTCTATATCTCTAAACCCTGGACACAGTGTTTCTCTATAGCTTTAAACCCTAGACACAGTGTTTCTCTATATCTCTAAACCCTGGACACAGTGTTTCTCTATATCTCTAAACCCTAGACACAGTGTTTCTCTATATCTCTAAACCCTAGACACAGTGTTTCTCTATATCTCTAAACCCTGGACACAGTGTTTCTCTATATCTCTAAACCCTAGACACAGTGTTTCTCTATATCTCTAAACCCTGGACACAGTGTTTCTCTATATCTCTAAACCCTGGACACAGTGTTTCTCTATATCTCTAAACCCTGGACACAGTGTTTCTCTATATCTCTAAACCCTGGACACAGTGTTTCTCTATATCTCTAAACCCTAGACACAGTGTTTCTCTATATCTCTAAACCCTAGACACAGTGTTTCTCTATATCTCTAAACCCTGGACACAGTGTTTCTCTATATCTCTAAACCCTGGACACAGTGTTTCTCTATATCTCTAAACCCTGGACACAGTGTTTCTCTATATCTCTAAACCCTGGACACAGTGTTTCTCTATATCTCTAAACCCTGGACACAGTGTTTCTCTATATCTCTAAACCCTGGACACAGTGTTTCTCTATATCTCTAAACCCTGGACACAGTGTTTCTCTATAGCTCTAAACCCTAGACACAGTGTTTCTCTATATCTCTAAACCCTGGACACAGTGTTTCTCTATATCTCTAAACCCTGGACACAGTGTTTCTCTATATCTCTAAACCCTAGACACAGTGTTTCTGTATATCTCTAAACCCTAGACACAGTGTTTCTCTATATCTCTAAACCCTGGACACAGTGTTTCTCTATAGCTCTAAACCCTGGACACAGTGTTTCTCTATATCTCTAAACCCTGGACACAGTGTTTCTCTATAGCTCTAAACCCTGGACACAGTGTTTCTCTATATCTCTAAACCCTAGACACAGTGTTTCTCTATAGCTCTAAACCCTGGACACAGTGTTTCTCTATATCTCTAAACCCTGGACACAGTGTTTCTCTATATCTCTAAACCCTGGACACAGTGTTTCTCTATATCTCTAAACCCTAGACACAGTGTTTCTCTATATCTTTAAACCCTGGACACAGTGTTTCTCTATATCTCTAAACCCTAGACACAGTGTTTCTCTATAGCTTTAAACCCTAGACACAGTGTTTCTCTATATCTCTAAAACCCTGGACACAGTGTTTCTCTATATCTCTAAACCCTGGACACAGTGTTTCTCTATATCTCTAAACCCTAGACACAGTGTTTCTCTATATCTCTAAACCCTGGACACAGTGTTTCTCTATATCTCTAAACCCTAGACACAGTGTTTCTCTATAGCTTTAAACCCTAGACACAGTGTTTCTCTATATCTCTAAACCCTGGACACAGTGTTTCTCTATAGCTTTAAACCCTGGACACAGTGTTTCTCTATATCTCTAAACCCTGGACACAGTGTTTCTCTATATCTCTAAACCCTAGACACAGTGTTTCTCTATATCTCTAAACCCTAGACACAGTGTTTCTCTATAGCTTTAAACCCTGGACACAGTGTTTCTCTATATCTCTAAACCCTAGACACAGTGTTTCTCTATATCTCTAAACCCTGGACACAGTGTTTCTCTATATCTCTAAACCCTAGACACAGTGTTTCTCTATATCTCTAAACCCTAGACACAGTGTTTCTCTATATCTCTAAACCCTAGACACAGTGTTTCTCTATATCTTTAAACCCTGGACACAGTGTTTCTGTATATCTCTAAACCCTAGACACAGTGTTTCTCTATATCTCTAAACCCTAGACACAGTGTTTCTCTATATCTCTAAACCCTGGACACAGTGTTTCTCTATAGCTCTAAACCCTGGACACAGTGTTTCTGTATATCTCTAAACCCTGGACACAGTGTTTCTCTATAGCTTTAAACCCTGGACACAGTGTTTCTCTATATCTCTAAACCCTAGACACAGTGTTTCTCTATAGCTTTAAACCCTGGACACAGTGTTTCTCTATATCTCTAAACCCTAGACACAGTGTTTCTCTATAGCTTTAAACCCTAGACACAGTGTTTCTCTATATCTCTAAACCCTGGACACAGTGTTTCTCTATATCTCTAAACCCTGGACACAGTGTTTCTCTATATCTCTAAACCCTAGACACAGTGTTTCTCTATATCTCTAAACCCTGGACACAGTTTTTCTGTATATCTCTAAACCCTAGACACAGTGTTTCTCTATATCTCTAAACCCTAGACACAGTGTTTCTCTATATCTTTAAACCCTGGACACAGTGTTTCTCTATATCTCTAAACCCTGGACACAGTGTTTCTCTATAGCTCTAAACCCTGGACACAGTGTTTCTCTATATCTCTAAACCCTAGACACAGTGTTTCTCTATATCTCTAAACCCTGGACACAGTGTTTCTCTATATCTCTAAACCCTGGACACAGTGTTTCTCTATATCTCTAAACCCTGGACACAGTGTTTCTCTATATCTCTAAACCCTAGACACAGTGTTTCTCTATATCTCTAAACCCTAGACACAGTGTTTCTCTATATCTCTAAACCCTGGACACAGTGTTTCTCTATATCTCTAAACCCTGGACACAGTGTTTCTCTATATCTCTAAACCCTAGACACAGTGTTTCTCTATATCTCTAAACCCTAGACACAGTGTTTCTCTATATCTCTAAACCCTAGACACAGTGTTTCTCTATATCTCTAAACCCTAGACACAGTGTTTCTCTATATCTCTAAACCCTGGACACAGTGTTTCTCTATAGCTTTAAACCCTGGACACAGTGTTTCTCTATATCTCTAAACCCTGGACACAGTGTTTCTCTATATCTCTAAACCCTGGACACAGTGTTTCTCTATATCTCTAAACCCTGGACACAGTGTTTCTCTATATCTCTAAACCCTGGACACAGTGTTTCTCTATATCTCTAAACCCTGGACACAGTGTTTCTCTATAGCTCTAAACCCTGGACACAGTGTTTCTGTATATCTCTAAACCCTGGACACAGTGTTTCTCTATAGCTTTAAACCCTGGACACAGTGTTTCTGTATATCTCTAAACCCTGGACACAGTGTTTCTCTATATCTCTAAACCCTAGACACAGTGTTTCTCTATATCTCTAAACCCTAGACACAGTGTTTCTCTATATCTCTAAACCCTGGACACAGTGTTTCTCTATATCTCTAAACCCTGGACACAGTGTTTCTCTATATCTTTAAACCCTGGACACAGTGTTTCTCTATATCTCTAAACCCTGGACACAGTGTTTCTCTATATCTCTAAACCCTGGACACAGTGTTTCTCTATATCTCTAAACCCTGGACACAGTGTTTCTCTATATCTCTAAACCCTAGACACAGTGTTTCTCTATATCTCTAAACCCTGGACACAGTGTTTCTGTATATCTCTAAACCCTGGACACAGTGTTTCTCTATATCTCTAAACCCTGGACACAGTGTTTCTCTATATCTCTAAACCCTGGACACAGTGTTTCTCTATATCTCTAAACCCTGGACACAGTGTTTCTCTATATCTTTAAACCCTGGACACAGTGTTTCTCTATATCTCTAAACCCTGGACACAGTGTTTCTCTATATCTCTAAACCCTGGACACAGTGTTTCTCTATATCTCTAAACCCTAGACACAGTGTTTCTCTATATCTCTAAACCCTAGACACAGTGTTTCTCTATAGCTCTAAACCCTGGACACAGTGTTTCTCTATATCTCTAAACCCTAGACACAGTGTTTCTCTATAGCTTTAAACCCTAGACACAGTGTTTCTCTATATCTCTAAACCCTGGACACAGTGTTTCTCTATATCTTTAAACCCTGGACACAGTGTTTCTCTATATCTCTAAACCCTGGACACAGTGTTTCTGTATATCTCTAAACCCTAGACACAGTGTTTCTCTATATCTCTAAACCCTAGACACAGTGTTTCTCTATAGCTTTAAACCCTGGACACAGTGTTTCTGTATATCTCTAAACCCTAGACACAGTGTTTCTCTATAGCTTTAAACCCTGGACACAGTGTTTCTCTATATCTCTAAACCCTAGACACAGTGTTTCTCTATAGCTTTAAACCCTAGACACAGTGTTTCTCTATATCTCTAAACCCTGGACACAGTGTTTCTCTATAGCTTTAAACCCTGGACACAGTGTTTCTCTATATCTCTAAACCCTGGACACAGTGTTTCTGTATATCTCTAAACCCTAGACACAGTGTTTCTCTATATCTCTAAACCCTGGACACAGTGTTTCTCTATAGCTTTAAACCCTGGACACAGTGTTTCTGTATATCTCTAAACCCTAGACACAGTGTTTCTCTATAGCTTTAAACCCTGGACACAGTGTTTCTGTATATCTCTAAACCCTAGACACAGTGTTTCTCTATATCTCTAAACCCTAGACACAGTGTTTCTCTATATCTCTAAACCCTAGACACAGTGTTTCTCTATATCTCTAAACCCTGGACACAGTGTTTCTCTATATCTCTAAACCCTAGACACAGTGTTTCTCTATATCTCTAAACCCTAGACACAGTGTTTCTCTATATCTCTAAACCCTGGACACAGTGTTTCTCTATAGCTTTAAACCCTGGACACAGTGTTTCTCTATATCTCTAAACCCTAGACACAGTGTTTCTCTATATCTCTAAACCCTGGACACAGTGTTTCTCTATATCTCTAAACCCTAGACACAGTGTTTCTCTATATCTCTAAACCCTGGACACAGTGTTTCTCTATATCTCTAAACCCTGGACACAGTGTTTCTCTATATCTCTAAACCCTGGACACAGTGTTTCTCTATATCTCTAAACCCTGGACACAGTGTTTCTCTATATCTCTAAACCCTAGACACAGTGTTTCTCTATATCTCTAAACCCTGGACACAGTGTTTCTCTATATCTCTAAACCCTGGACACAGTGTTTCTCTATATCTCTAAACCCTAGACACAGTGTTTCTCTATAGCTTTAAACCCTGGACACAGTGTTTCTCTATATCTCTAAACCCTGGACACAGTGTTTCTCTATATCTCTAAACCCTGGACACAGTGTTTCTCTATATCTCTAAACCCTAGACACAGTGTTTCTCTATATCTCTAAACCCTAGACACAGTGTTTCTCTATATCTCTAAACCCTGGACACAGTGTTTCTCTATAGCTTTAAACCCTGGACACAGTGTTTCTCTATATCTCTAAACCCTGGACACAGTGTTTCTCTATATCTCTAAACCCTGGACACAGTGTTTCTCTATATCTCTAAACCCTAGACACAGTGTTTCTCTATATCTCTAAACCCTAGACACAGTGTTTCTCTATAGCTTTAAACCCTGGACACAGTGTTTCTCTATATCTCTAAACCCTGGACACAGTGTTTCTCTATAGCTTTAAACCCTGGACACAGTGTTTCTCTATATCTCTAAACCCTGGACACAGTGTTTCTCTATATCTCTAAACCCTGGACACAGTGTTTCTCTATATCTCTAAACCCTAGACACAGTGTTTCTCTATAGCTTTAAACCCTGGACACAGTGTTTCTCTATATCTCTAAACCCTGGACACAGTGTTTCTCTATAGCTTTAAACCCTGGACACAGTGTTTCTCTATATCTCTAAACTCTAGACACAGTGTTTCTCTATATCTCTAAACCCTGGACACAGTGTTTCTCTATATCTCTAAACCCTGGACACAGTGTTTCTCTATATCTCTAAACCCTAGACACAGTGTTTCTCTATATCTCTAAACCCTGGACACAGTGTTTCTCTATATCTCTAAACCCTGGACACAGTGTTTCTCTATATCTCTAAACCCTGGACACAGTGTTTCTCTATATCTCTAAACCCTGGACACAGTGTTTCTCTATATCTCTAAACCCTAGACACAGTGTTTCTCTATAGCTTTAAACCCTGGACACAGTGTTTCTCTATATCTCTAAACCCTAGACACAGTGTTTCTCTATATCTCTAAACCCTGGACACAGTGTTTCTCTATATCTCTAAACCCTGGACACAGTGTTTCTCTATATCTCTAAACCCTGGACACAGTGTTTCTCTATATCTCTAAACCCTAGACACAGTGTTTCTCTATATCTCTAAACCCTAGACACAGTGTTTCTCTATATCTCTAAACCCTAGACACAGTGTTTCTCTATAGCTTTAAACCCTAGACACAGTGTTTCTCTATATCTCTAAACCCTAGACACAGTGTTTCTCTATAGCTTTAAACCCTAGACACAGTGTTTCTCTATATCTCTAAACCCTGGACACAGTGTTTTCTCTATAGCTTTAAACCCTGGACACAGTGTTTCTCTATATCTCTAAACCCTGGACACAGTGTTTCTGTATATCTCTAAACCCTAGACACAGTGTTTCTCTATATCTCTAAACCCTAGACACAGTGTTTCTCTATAGCTTTAAACCCTGGACACAGTGTTTCTGTATATCTCTAAACCCTAGACACAGTGTTTCTCTATAGCTCTAAACCCTGGACACAGTGTTTCTGTATATCTCTAAACCCTAGACACAGTGTTTCTCTATAGCTTTAAACCCTAGACACAGTGTTTCTCTATATCTCTAAACCCTGGACACAGTGTTTCTCTATAGCTTTAAACCCTAGACACAGTGTTTCTCTATATCTCTAAACCCTGGACACAGTGTTTCTCTATAGCTTTAAACCCTGGACACAGTGTTTCTCTATATCTCTAAACCCTGGACACAGTGTTTCTGTATATCTCTAAACCCTAGACACAGTGTTTCTCTATATCTCTAAACCCTAGACACAGTGTTTCTCTATAGCTTTAAACCCTGGACACAGTGTTTCTGTATATCTCTAAACCCTAGACACAGTGTTTCTCTATAGCTTTAAACCCTGGACACAGTGTTTCTGTATATCTCTAAAACCTAGACACAGTGTTTCTCTATATCTCTAAACCCTAGACACAGTGTTTCTCTATATCTCTAAACCCTAGACACAGTGTTTCTCTATATCTCTAAACCCTAGACACAGTGTTTCTCTATATCTCTAAACCCTGGACACAGTGTTTCTCTATATCTCTAAACCCTAGACACAGTGTTTCTCTATATCTCTAAACCCTGGACACAGTGTTTCTCTATAGCTTTAAACCCTAGACACAGTGTTTCTCTATATCTCTAAACCCTAGACACAGTGTTTCTCTATATCTCTAAACCCTGGACACAGTGTTTCTCTATATCTCTAAACCCTAGACACAGTGTTTCTCTATATCTCTAAACCCTGGACACAGTGTTTCTCTATATCTCTAAACCCTGGACACAGTGTTTCTCTATATCTCTAAACCCTGGACACAGTGTTTCTCTATATCTCTAAACCCTGGACACAGTGTTTCTCTATATCTCTAAACCCTAGACACAGTGTTTCTCTATATCTCTAAACCCTAGACACAGTGTTTCTCTATATCTCTAAACCCTGGACACAGTGTTTCTCTATATCTCTAAACCCTGGACACAGTGTTTCTCTATATCTCTAAACCCTGGACACAGTGTTTCTCTATATCTCTAAACCCTAGACACAGTGTTTCTCTATATCTCTAAACCCTGGACACAGTGTTTCTCTATATCTCTAAACCCTGGACACAGTGTTTCTCTATATCTCTAAACCCTGGACACAGTGTTTCTCTATATCTCTAAACCCTGGACACAGTGTTTCTCTATATCTCTAAACCCTGGACACAGTGTTTCTCTATATCTCTAAACCCTGGACACAGTGTTTCTCTATATCTCTAAACCCTAGACACAGTGTTTCTCTATATCTCTAAACCCTGGACACAGTGTTTCTCTATATCTCTAAACCCTGGACACAGTGTTTCTGTATATCTCTAAACCCTAGACACAGTGTTTCTCTATATCTCTAAACCCTGGACACAGTGTTTCTCTATATCTCTAAACCCTGGACACAGTGTTTCTCTATATCTCTAAACCCTGGACACAGTGTTTCTCTATATCTCTAAACCCTGGACACAGTGTTTCTCTATATCTCTAAACCCTGGACACAGTGTTTCTCTATATCTCTAAACCCTGGACACAGTGTTTCTCTATATCTCTAAACCCTGGACACAGTGTTTCTCTATATCTCTAAACCCTAGACACAGTGTTTCTCTATATCTCTAAACCCTGGACACAGTGTTTCTCTATATCTCTAAACCCTGGACACAGTGTTTCTCTATATCTCTAAACCCTGGACACAGTGTTTCTCTATATCTCTAAACCCTGGACACAGTGTTTCTCTATATCTCTAAACCCTGGACACAGTGTTTCTCTATATCTCTAAACCCTGGACACAGTGTTTCTCTATATCTCTAAACCCTAGACACAGTGTTTCTCTATATCTCTAAACCCTGGACACAGTGTTTCTCTATATCTCTAAACCCTGGACACAGTGTTTCTCTATATCTCTAAACCCTGGACACAGTGTTTCTCTATATCTCTAAACCCTGGACACAGTGTTTCTGTATATCTCTAAACCCTAGACACAGTGTTTCTCTATATCTCTAAACCCTGGACACAGTGTTTCTCTATATCTCTAAACCCTGGACACAGTGTTTCTCTATATCTCTAAACCCTAGACACAGTGTTTCTCTATATCTCTAAACCCTGGACACAGTGTTTCTCTATATCTCTAAACCCTAGACACAGTGTTTCTCTATATCTCTAAACCCTGGACACAGTGTTTCTCTATATCTCTAAACCCTGGACACAGTGTTTCTCTATATCTCTAAACCCTGGACACAGTGTTTCTCTATATCTCTAAACCCTGGACACAGTGTTTCTCTATATCTCTAAACCCTAGACACAGTGTTTCTCTATATCTCTAAACCCTGGACACAGTGTTTCTCTATATCTCTAAACCCTAGACACAGTGTTTCTCTATATCTCTAAACCCTGGACACAGTGTTTCTCTATATCTCTAAACCCTGGACACAGTGTTTCTCTATATCTCTAAACCCTGGACACAGTGTTTCTCTATATCTCTAAACCCTAGACACAGTGTTTCTCTATATCTCTAAACCCTGGACACAGTGTTTCTCTATATCTCTAAACCCTAGACACAGTGTTTCTCTATATCTCTAAACCCTAGACACAGTGTTTCTCTATATCTCTAAACCCTGGACACAGTGTTTCTCTATATCTCTAAACCCTGGACACAGTGTTTCTCTATATCTCTAAACCCTGGACACAGTGTTTCTCTATATCTCTAAACCCTAGACACAGTGTTTCTCTATATCTCTAAACCCTAGACACAGTGTTTCTGTATATCTCTAAACCCTAGACACAGTGTTTCTCTATATCTCTAAACCCTGGACACAGTGTTTCTCTATATCTCTAAACCCTGGACACAGTGTTTCTCTATATCTCTAAACCCTGGACACAGTGTTTCTCTATATCTCTAAACCCTGGACACAGTGTTTCTGTATATCTCTAAACCCTGGACACAGTGTTTCTCTATATCTCTAAACCCTGGACACAGTGTTTCTCTATATCTCTAAACCCTGGACACAGTGTTTCTCTATATCTCTAAACCCTGGACACAGTGTTTCTCTATATCTCTAAACCCTAGACACAGTGTTTCTCTATATCTCTAAACCCTGGACACAGTGTTTCTCTATATCTCTAAACCCTGGACACAGTGTTTCTCTATATCTCTAAACCCTGGACACAGTGTTTCTCTATATCTCTAAACCCTGGACACAGTGTTTCTCTATATCTCTAAACCCTGGACACAGTGTTTCTCTATATCTCTAAACCCTGGACACAGTGTTTCTCTATATCTCTAAACCCTGGACACAGTGTTTCTCTATATCTCTAAACCCTGGACACAGTGTTTCTGTATATCTCTAAACCCTAGACACAGTGTTTCTCTATATCTCTAAACCCTGGACACAGTGTTTCTCTATATCTCTAAACCCTGGACACAGTGTTTCTCTATATCTCTAAACCCTGGACACAGTGTTTCTCTATATCTCTAAACCCTGGACACAGTGTTTCTCTATATCTCTAAACCCTGGACACAGTGTTTCTCTATATCTCTAAACCCTAGACACAGTGTTTCTCTATATCTCTAAACCCTGGACACAGTGTTTCTCTATATCTCTAAACCCTAGACACAGTGTTTCTCTATATCTCTAAACCCTGGACACAGTGTTTCTCTATATCTCTAAACCCTGGACACAGTGTTTCTCTATATCTCTAAACCCTGGACACAGTGTTTCTCTATATCTCTAAACCCTGGACACAGTGTTTCTCTATATCTCTAAACCCTAGACACAGTGTTTCTGTATATCTCTAAACCCTAGACACAGTGTTTCTCTATATCTCTAAACCCTGGACACAGTGTTTCTGTATATCTCTAAACCCTGGACACAGTGTTTCTCTATATCTCTAAACCCTGGACACAGTGTTTCTCTATATCTCTAAACCCTGGACACAGTGTTTCTGTATATCTCTAAACCCTAGACACAGTGTTTCTCTATAGCTTTAAACCCTGGACACAGTGTTTCTCTATATCTCTAAACCCTGGACACAGTGTTTCTCTATATCTCTAAACCCTGGACACAGTGTTTCTCTATATCTCTAAACCCTGGACACAGTGTTTCTCTATATCTCTAAACCCTGGACACAGTGTTTCTCTATATCTCTAAACCCTAGACACAGTGTTTCTCTATATCTCTAAACCCTAGACACAGTGTTTCTCTATATCTCTAAACCCTGGACACAGTGTTTCTCTATATCTCTAAACCCTGGACACAGTGTTTCTCTATATCTCTAAACCCTGGACACAGTGTTTCTCTATATCTCTAAACCCTAGACACAGTGTTTCTCTATATCTCTAAACCCTAGACACAGTGTTTCTCTATATCTCTAAACCCTAGACACAGTGTTTCTCTATATCTCTAAACCCTGGACACAGTGTTTCTCTATATCTCTAAACCCTGGACACAGTGTTTCTCTATATCTCTAAACCCTGGACACAGTGTTTCTCTATATCTCTAAACCCTGGACACAGTGTTTCTCTATATCTCTAAACCCTAGACACAGTGTTTCTCTATATCTCTAAACCCTGGACACAGTGTTTCTCTATATCTCTAAACCCTAGACACAGTGTTTCTCTATATCTCTAAACCCTAGACACAGTGTTTCTCTATATCTCTAAACCCTGGACACAGTGTTTCTCTATATCTCTAAACCCTGGACACAGTGTTTCTCTATATCTCTAAACCCTGGACACAGTGTTTCTCTATATCTCTAAACCCTGGACACAGTGTTTCTCTATATCTCTAAACCCTAGACACAGTGTTTCTCTATATCTCTAAACCCTAGACACAGTGTTTCTCTATATCTCTAAACCCTGGACACAGTGTTTCTCTATATCTCTAAACCCTAGACACAGTGTTTCTCTATATCTCTAAACCCTAGACACAGTGTTTCTCATATCTCTAAACCCTAGACACAGTGTTTCTCTATATCTCTAAACCCTAGACACAGTGTTTCTCTATAGCTTTAAACCCTGGACACAGTGTTTCTGTATATCTCTAAACCCTAGACACAGTGTTTCTCTATATCTCTAAACCCTAGACACAGTGTTTCTCTATATCTCTAAACCCTAGACACAGTGTTTCTCTATATCTCTAAACCCTGGACACAGTGTTTCTCTATATCTCTAAACCCTAGACACAGTGTTTCTCTATATCTCTAAACCCTAGACACAGTGTTTCTCTATATCTCTAAACCCTGGACACAGTGTTTCTCTATAGCTTTAAACCCTGGACACAGTGTTTCTCTATATCTCTAAACCCTAGACACAGTGTTTCTCTATATCTCTAAACCCTGGACACAGTGTTTCTCTATATCTCTAAACCCTAGACACAGTGTTTCTCTATATCTCTAAACCCTGGACACAGTGTTTCTCTATATCTCTAAACCCTGGACACAGTGTTTCTCTATATCTCTAAACCCTAGACACAGTGTTTCTCTATATCTCTAAACCCTGGACACAGTGTTTCTCTATATCTCTAAACCCTGGACACAGTGTTTCTCTATATCTCTAAACCCTGGACACAGTGTTTCTCTATATCTCTAAACCCTGGACACAGTGTTTCTCTATATCTCTAAACCCTAGACACAGTGTTTCTCTATATCTCTAAACCCTAGACACAGTGTTTCTCTATATCTCTAAACCCTAGACACAGTGTTTCTCTATATCTCTAAACCCTAGACACAGTGTTTCTCTATATCTCTAAACCCTGGACACAGTGTTTCTCTATATCTCTAAACCCTGGACACAGTGTTTCTGTATATCTCTAAACCCTAGACACAGTGTTTCTCTATATCTCTAAACCCTGGACACAGTGTTTCTCTATATCTCTAAACCCTGGACACAGTGTTTCTCTATATCTCTAAACCCTGGACACAGTGTTTCTCTATATCTCTAAACCCTAGACACAGTGTTTCTGTATATCTCTAAACCCTAGACACAGTGTTTCTCTATATCTCTAAACCCTAGACACAGTGTTTCTCTATATCTCTAAACCCTGGACACAGTGTTTCTCATATCTCTAAACCCTGGACACAGTGTTTCTCTATATCTCTAAACCCTGGACACAGTGTTTCTCTATATCTCTAAACCCTAGACACAGTGTTTCTCTATATCTCTAAACCCTGGACACAGTGTTTCTCTATATCTCTAAACCCTGGACACAGTGTTTCTCTATATCTCTAAACCCTAGACACAGTGTTTCTCTATATCTCTAAACCCTGGACACAGTGTTTCTCTATATCTCTAAACCCTAGACACAGTGTTTCTCTATATCTCTAAACCCTGGACACAGTGTTTCTCTATATCTCTAAACCCTGGACACAGTGTTTCTCTATATCTCTAAACCCTAGACACAGTGTTTCTCTATATCTCTAAACCCTGGACACAGTGTTTCTCTAAACCCTAGACACAGTGTTTCTCTATATCTCTAAACCCTGGACACAGTGTTTCTGTATATCTCTAAACCCTAGACACAGTGTTTCTCTATATCTCTAAACCCTGGACACAGTGTTTCTCTATATCTCTAAACCCTGGACACACAGTGTTTCTCTATATCTCTAAACCCTAGACACAGTGTTTCTCTATATCTCTAAACCCTGGACACAGTGTTTCTCTATATCTCTAAACCCTGGACACAGTGTTTCTCTATATCTCTAAACCCTGGACACAGTGTTTCTCTATATCTCTAAACCCTGGACACAGTGTTTCTCTATATCTCTAAACCCTGGACACAGTGTTTCTCTATATCTCTAAACCCTGGACACAGTGTTTCTCTATATCTCTAAACCCTAGACACAGTGTTTCTCTATATCTCTAAACCCTGGACACAGTGTTTCTCTATATCTCTAAACCCTAGACACAGTGTTTCTCTATATCTCTAAACCCTGGACACAGTGTTTCTCTATATCTCTAAACCCTGGACACAGTGTTTCTGTATATCTCTAAACCCTAGACACAGTGTTTCTCTATATCTCTAAACCCTGGACACAGTGTTTCTCTATATCTCTAAACCCTGGACACAGTGTTTCTCTATATCTCTAAACCCTAGACACAGTGTTTCTCTATATCTCTAAACCCTGGACACAGTGTTTCTCTATATCTCTAAACCCTAGACACAGTGTTTCTCTATATCTCTAAACCCTGGACACAGTGTTTCTCTATATCTCTAAACCCTAGACACAGTGTTTCTCTATATCTCTAAACCCTAGACACAGTGTTTCTCTATATCTCTAAACCCTGGACACAGTGTTTCTCTATATCTCTAAACCCTGGACACAGTGTTTCTCTGATATCTCTAAACCCTAGACACAGTGTTTCTGTATATCTCTAAACCCTAGACACAGTGTTTCTCTATATCTCTAAACCCTGGACACAGTGTTTCTCTATATCTCTAAACCCTAGACACAGTGTTTCTCTATATCTCTAAACCCTGGACACAGTGTTTCTCTATATCTCTAAACCCTGGACACAGTGTTTCTGTATATCTCTAAACCCTGGACACAAGTGTTTCTCTATATCTCTAAACCCTGGACACAGTGTTTCTCTATATCTCTAAACCCTGGACACAGTGTTTCTCATATCTCTAAACCCTGGACACAGTGTTTCTCTATATCTCTAAACCCTAGACACAGTGTTCTCTGTATATCTCTAAACCCTAGACACAGTGTTTCTCTATATCTCTAAACCCTGGACACAGTGTTTCTCTATATCTCTAAACCCTGGACACAGTGTTTCTCTATGTCTCTAAACCCTGGACACAGTGTTTCTCTATATCTCTAAACCCTGGACACAGTGTTTCTCTATATCTCTAAACCCTGGACACAGTGTTTCTCTATATCTCTAAACCCTAGACACAGTGTTTCTCTATATCTCTAAACCCTGGACACAGTGTTTCTCTATATCTCTAAACCCTGGACACAGTGTTTCTCTATATCTCTAAACCCTGGACACAGTGTTCTCTCTATATCTCTAAACCCTAGACACA
>NW_025533715.1:0-60000 GCF_020615455.1 Coregonus clupeaformis
CATATCCTTGACCACATTGAAAATGAGCAGGGAGATGGCCCCACTAAAAGACGAAAGGCCATTTCACCTTCACATTATTAATTTCTCACTTAATTACCATCCACATGACTTTGTATTAGAAGAAGATAAAATTTATAACAATACTGTGTTCACAAAAAAAAAGACAACGAAAAGCAATTAATGTTGAAGTCCTCTTAAACGGCTTTTGTTATCGTTCTAGAGTTGTCCTATTTAAGAAACTGCAAAGAGATGGACTTAAAAGGAAAATACTGTTAACAGTCATATTACTTCGCGAGTTGATTATTGCAAATGGTAAGCAGACGTAAAGGTTGAGTAGTTTACAATGAATTATTTTAATTAAAAGAGATTTGCGTGATTGAAATGACGTATAAATACCTTGTTAAAGGCTTATCAAAATGAGCATGCCTCTATGGTTGAATAGTGAATTGAAACTATTTCCCAAGATCATAAGTTGTGGAGACTTAAAATGGTGCCCTTTGGACTCACTAAAATGTCCTATTTTAAGAATTTAACATAGTGAGGTAGACATATACATAATGAGTCAATTTACATTAAATTACATTATATTTAACTATAGCATTATATAATAAAAATATGTTTTTCAGTCATTACAATGGTACATAATGTGAATTATAGATTACATACAGTGGGGGAAAAAAGTATTTAGTCAGCCACCAATTGTGCAAGTTCTCCCACTTAAAAAGATGAGAGAGGCCTGTAAGTTTCATCATAGGTACACGTCAACTATGACAGACAAAATGAGGAAAAAAAATCCAGAAAATCACATTGTAGGATTTTTTATGAATTTATTTGCAAATTATGGTGGAAAATAAGTATTTGGTCAATAACAAAAGTTTCTCAATACTTTGTTATATACTCTTTGATGGCAATGACACAGGTCAAACGTTTTCTGTAAGTCTTCACAAGGTTTTCACACACTGTTGCTGGTATTTTGGCCCATTCCTCCATGCAGATCTCCTCTAGAGCAGTGATGTTTTGGGGCTGTCGCTGGGCAACACAGACTTTCAACTCCCTCCAAAGATTTTCTATGGGGTTGAGATCTGGAGACTGGCTAGGCCACTCCAGGACCTTGAAATGCTTCTTACGAAGCCACTCATTCGTTGCCCTGGCGGTGTGTTTGGGATCATTGTCATGCTGAAAGACCCAGCCACGTTTCATCTTCAATGCCCTTGCTGATGGAAGGAGGTTTTCACTCAAAATCTCACGATACATGGCCCCATTCATTATTTCCTTTACATGGATCAGTTGTCCTGGTCCCTTTGCAGAAAAACAGCCCCAAAGCATTATGTTTCCACCCCCATGCTTCACAGTAGGTATGGTGTTCTTTGGATGCAACTCAGCATTCTTTGTCCTCCAAACACGACGAGTTGAGTTTTTACCAAAAGTTCTATTTTGGTTTCATCTGACCATATGACATTCTCCCAATCCTCTTCTGGATCATCCAAATGCACTCTAGCAAACTTCAGACGGGCCTGGACATGTACTGGCTTAAGCAGGGGGACACGTCTGGCACTGCAGGATTTGAGTCCCTGGCGGCGTAGTGTGTTACTGATGGTAGGCTTTGTTACTTTGGTCCCAGCTCTCTGCAGGTCATTCACTAGGTCCCCCCCGTGTGGTTCTGGGATTTTTGCTCACCGTTCTTGTGATCATTTTGACCCACGGGGTGAGATCTTGCGTGGAGCCCCAGATCAAGGAGATTATCAGTGGTCTTGTATGTCTTCCATTTCCTAATAATTGCTCCCACAGTTGATTTCTTCAAACCAAGCTGCTTACCTATTGCAGATTCAGTCTTCCCAGCCTGGTGCAGGTCTACAATTTTGTTTCTGGTGTCCTTTGACAGCTCTTTGGTCTTGGCCGTAGTGGAGTTTGGAGTGTGACTGTTTGAGGTTATGGACAGGTGACTTTTATACTGATAACAAGTTCAAACAGGTGCCATTAATACAGGTAACGAGTGGAGGACAGAGGAGCCTCTTAAAGAAGAAGTTACAGATCTGTGAGAGCCAGAAATCTTGCTTGTTTTTAGGTGACCAAATACTTATTTTCCACCATAATTTGCAAATAAATTCATAAAAAATCCTACAATGTGATTTTCTGGAGAAAAAAAATCTCAATTTGTCTGTCATAGTTGACGTGTACCTATGATGAAAATTACAGGCCTCTCTCATCTTTTTAAGTGGGAGAACTTGCACAATTGGTGGCTGACTAAATAATTGTTTTCCCCACTGTACAGGCCTAACTGTAACAACCAGGCAAAGAACTAGCCACAAAAGTGCTGACTCCAAATAAAGTTGTCTCACTGACCATCACCCACTAACCAGCAAGCTTACTGGTGCACTTAAGTGTAGCAACAAAAGTAAACATCAGCAGTGCTCAAAAAACTGTACCTTGGGCCGATCACTTGAATGTCCGATAATGTCTCCTCTCCCTCGCCACACGAGCAAGACTTTTTGCGGTCTTTTGTGCAGGCCAGAGGCTCTGCCTGCCTGTCGTCTAATGCCTCTGTATGCCTTCTACTCCTTCTCTATCCCCCTTCAACAGCCTGTCTGGGCTAGAGAGATAAGGGGAAAGTTGTATTCTCAGAGGTAATACACCTGCAATCTGCAGCGGTGGGGCTTGGTGATGCTATCATTAAGGAATATTTACCTCTCGCCGTGAAATGGAAGCCGGTCACGCAGCGTGTGGCGAGGGTAGGTGAGAGAGGGCCGTAGAGGTAACACGGTGGCTTGATGCAGAGGCTGACGCACGCATAAACGCACACACAGACAGACACACACACACTGAATTGCCCTGAATGGCTGCTCTTAACATCACAAATATAAATATGAAAGCTATTTCAGGATAGTTCACAAAGAAATAGCACTTGTGCGGTTTCAGTCTTTAGTACCACAGATGAGACGTAGCGTAGTAAAAGTTGGGTGGACTCTCTCTGCATCCACTATGAACTGATTACAGACTGTTGACAGGTATTGATGTGAGGCAGGATGTCTTCATCAAGAACTAGAGCAAACTCCTTTCAGTTCTACAAGCTCTGGCACTGTAGTTTCACTGCAGTCAAATGAAGACCGCATACTGTTCTGGTTCGGTATCCCAAGGGCCCGAAACTCGGCTATTCCTTTTCAAGCCACTGTCAGACATACAGAGGATAGTGAAGGCTGTATCCCTGTAAGCCAATTACTGTGCTGACACCAGCACTGTCCCCCAGCAGGACATAACAAGGGGTGGTGGTACAGTGATAGATTGTGTCCCATACCACTACTGCTAATACAGTAGGATGTTGTTAAGTCATCAATTTCTGTTCTTATCAAAGAACTGCCAGGATATCTACCTTCCAAAATGGCAGTCATGCTGAATTTGATGAGAACATGGAACATGTGAGAATAATTGCATGAATTTGGATGGTCTAACCAAAGGTATTCAAATCTTACCCTACGAGGTCCGGAGCCTGCTGGTTTTCTGTTCTACCTGATAATTAATTGCACCCACCTGGTGTCCCAGGTCTATATCAGTCCCTGATTAGAGGGGAAGAATACCGCTGTGTTAGAGGAAATGGAAAGGCCATCACTTTTAGGAGGACTGGTGACAAGCTGGAGGCAAGCGACTCAGTGGGGAAGTCGGAACTACTTCTCATAAGTCACTCTGTGGAGGAATACGTTGTTTGTGTTGGGGTGTGATTGTGTCAAGCAGCCATTTTGTTTGTGGCGCCACAACAGCATCTAAGTCACCAAATCAATCCCTAGGAAAATGCAGTGGGATAATAGCGATTTTGTGGCGTCAGAGTTTTGTTTTGAAGGTTGTTTAAAACTGTCAAAACCGCCATGACACATCACTTTGAGAGGCTGAGGCACGCTAAATAGATTTTGGCTGTTTTTGTTTACAGATGTGCTGATTTAAAATTCATGAAACCAAACAAACACTTAGTGCTGCTTTGCAGCCTCTTCCATAACAAAGATATTTCCCCATAACTCTAATATATCTCACACCCAATGTGAGACTAAAGCTATAATGTATTCTAGGTGATTTCTTCTTTGTCTTGTGTACTTAAGCCGTTTGTCATTGTGTATTTAGCTCAAACTGTAAATGGAAATGATAATATGATTCCTCCTTCACTGTAGAGTTAAATGCCATGTGTTGTGTTCCACTTACTAAACAACCATATAGGCCTACATCACAACATCAAGGCAGCTAGCTGTATACATTGCCCCAACTGGAAATTCATTGGACTTGTTTAATAGGTAGACCTTGAGGTGAGGGAAGCTTGATTAAAAACCAGGATATTGTGACTCTGGAAGTAGAAATTAATTTGACCCTTTGATTCGGCTGACTTATCTCACACAGGAAACGGCCCTCAACCTTCGGTTACCGTGTGGGAATTAGTCCCAGTCAACTCCACATCGAGACCCCATCTCAATGCTAAATGAGGTACTCTGGGGGTTGGTGGAGACTATCAAGCTTTGTAATGACTCTGTGGTCTGTCATTTTTTTTTGCTGTTCCAGAATCGGTTTTTGATTTAACTACTTGGAGAAAGAAAATGTATGAAATGAAATGTGTAGCCTGAAAGCATTCAGAAATCCCAATCTGAATTTGTTTGATTAGTCATTTTGCTCCGTCTAATTATTACAGTTGTAATCTTTAATCATCTTTTAATTCTGATATCACATAGTCATTACTAGAGCAGCAGTAAAGTTTTTCCCCCAATAGTTAAGGCTAATTATTTTGGAAACGCTCAAAGCAGAAAATAAGTTTTAGGTGTTATGATATTAATCTACCTTGGTTCTACTTAGTTTAAAATGAGCTCACTCTGTTGTTCTCAAAGTAAAGAATCATCTTCTTTGGACTATCTTTTCAAGTTTTAATTTGAACAAGTTTGAGAATATTGCACTTTAGCTCTCTAAGGCAATCAGCAGCATTCTGAACATAATCTATTTTCAATAATTACATGCTGCACTTACACTGCATCATGCCGGCATGACAGTGTGCAATTAAACCTACGTGTTGCCCCAGTGAACGGATGCATTGGGCTGATTCAGTGAATTAAGGCCATCACTTCTCTCAGATGGCCGTTTTTAAAACATCTGGCACAATGAGGGAGGGAGGGAGGGAGGACTGGAAAGAATGAGAGGGAGAGATGAAGACTGGAAAGAGAGAGGAAAGAACGGGGAGAGAAGGAGAGCGAGACAGAGTAACGGAAAGAGAGAGGTTTGGGTTTTTGGCCAACTTTCCTCCACTCTCCTGAGGAGGATCTCCTGCTCTAGCCTAATTCTCTCCCTTACTAATGTGTTTACAGAACATATACGGGACGTAGGAACTGTGTGCGCAGTAATTTGCCCCGCAATAAGCAAATGATGCAATTTCAGCGCAACGCAGAATTGTTTTATCTGGCTCTGTGGAGCGCTAGTCCTGCCTACCCCCGTTTGCTTTCCCTTGTCTTTAAATAGGGTCAGCCTTGACTGGCTTCTAGACAGGACTGTCATGCCTTCTGAGAGCAAGACTGCATGCTGTACTCTCCCCCCAGAAAAAGAAAATGGCCTCCATTGTGTCTTGTAGATATAAACAGACACAGCCAGACATCAGCTGTGCAAATAGATGGCATATGGGCACGGTTCAACACTGTATACATCACCTTAAAGTACATTAGGGACTTAGTTGGAAAAGTTTGAGTTGGAATTTTAAGGAAGACGGATGAGGGAAATCTGAGTGTTTTTGAATGATCGGCGCTGGGAGAGAGGGAAAGAGGGATGCCAAGGCTGACAAAGTTGCGGAAGAAGGAGGAAGGAGGAGGGTGCTGACTGCCTCGTATGAGGTCTGGGTTGATCCCAGCTCCATTTTTGTGCTAAGAAGCTGCCAAACATGCACCTCTGACCTCGACGGCAATTTGTCATATCGGCCCTGACAGGCTCTAAGTTTTTTTTTAAATGCAGGAGGATGGGTGTTATCTGACAACCTATAATTTCCCTTCCCCAAAGTCTCTTGCATCATGTTGAATGATGAAACTGTGCCAAAAGATCTGTTGTTTGCAGTAATCTAACACTCAAAGGAAACTCTTTAAATGGCCTTCTGTGATGGTATAATGTCCACTCTTACTTTTTGTCAATGTAGTCATGTTAATTTAGGCCTTCATATCTTTGTGTCATAATAAACAATTGAATATATGGTAAGGTAAAAATAGATTCAAGATGATTTACTATAATAGTTGTAGACTATAGGCCCCAATGGTAAGTTGTAGTTGTATCTATGCCAATCATTTTAATGTTACTTCTATGAACTGCAATGCGGAAATAGACAATATGAACATGGCAGCATACAGAGGCCCTGGTCAACTCATACAGCATCTATCAAACCATTGATTTAGAACCTTTCAGAATATTCCACTCCAATTTTAACCTTATAAAATCCCACTTGACATAAATAGCGAACGTCGTTGCATGTGCTCAGAAGAGCGTGTAGCTAACCAGAGATGCAACTGAGAGGTTTATAACGACGCCGTGACATTTGGGGAAATGACAGGAACCTTATAAAACAAATGGGCGAGCCGGTGACAGTCTGGTAATAAGATTGTTTTACCTCACTGCATCAGTGCCTTTGATACTGTCATAGTAAATCAGGGGGCTGCGTCCCAAATGGCACCCTATTCCCTACAGAATGCAATCATTTTATTAAGAGCCGTATGGGTTACCCTATGTGCCCTGGGCCCGGTTACCCAATAGTGATGGAATTTAGGCTTACGAGTGTTTTTAACGATGCATCTTTCCTGCAATGGCCGAAGATGTAACATGCGTTTCCCAAAACACCACGCAGAGAGAATGTTCGCTAAGTGCCTCGTTGGAGCATGTGTCGATATTGATATGATCGAAAGAAAGGGAGTGCTCGGATCAGCTTTCTCCATTCAAATTTTATCTTAACGTTAGAATTATTTCACAATACTGACGACGGATCAGCTACTAGAGAAATATTACCACCTACGGCCATTGAGGCGGCTTATTATAATGCTTACCCTATAATAATGCACTAAATCATCGATTTGGTACATCATTGCGCACGTTAGGCTACACATCATGAAATATATTGAGACAAATTGCAGACAGAACCTACAAATAGCTAAATAGAACTCAACTGCTTGAACATGAAATGTATTGCAATATGATTGAAATAGGCCTATAGCCTACTGTTTATATTTTAATGCAGCCAACTCAGTTTTAATTTGAACCAGCTTTTTATGCATCGCTTGTTTTTAGCAATTGCAAAGACATTGGCAACAATGTATTTGTAGTCAATTTTGTTCTGAAGTTGTCTGCGGTCACAGATAGATGGATAAACCATGTGATTCTATGTTTAGCAGAGATCTTCTGTGTATAAAGTGACGAGGAGGGCAAAAAAGCATTGGACGCACTTAGCTGTTCTCACGAGTAGTCTGAGTCAGGCGTTAGATTACAAAGCGTTTTCAAGTGCAACGTTAATAACAATGGTTTTGGAAAACAGCTCGGAGATTTAACGATGCTCCTACGAAGGTTCTAACGATGACATTAGCCTTAAGATGCTTTTGGGAAACCGGGCCCAGGTTAAAAGTAGAGCACTATAAAATGAACAGGGTGCCATTTGGGACTCATACATAGCAAATCAGGGATGTGTCCCAAATGGCCCCTATTCCCATAGTGCACTACTTTTGTCAAGTGCCCTATGGGTTACCCTCTGGGCCCAGGTCAAAAAGTAGTGCACTATAAAGGGAATATTGTACCATTTGGGACACATTGATAGTAAATCAGGATTCTGTTCTTGGCATAGGGGCCATATTAACCCTTCTTTCATAGCACTCGGGGGGGGACTGAGAGAGAGAGAGAGACCCTGGCCCCAATGCTGATTCGGGGTACAAGTCACACCAAAGGACAAGGTCGTTGGCCAGGCCCAGTGATTTAGGCTTAATTTAGTGCTAATAGCAGAATGTGAAATGTCCCTTTAACTCCCCAGACATGATATAAAAATCCCATCCAAAACCTTGCTTTAGCAGTGAAGCAGAAGGACACTAAAATAAAAAGGGAAATGTATCTGAGTTGATGGGGAATCATGGATTTTGAAGTAGTTGTATGTTTTAGTATGTTTTCCTTTCAAGTGTAATACAATAACATTTTGAAGTGGGAAAGAACCACGTAATAATGTACTTTTATATGCAGTTTTCAAAATATATCTTTGTTGGTAGTTTTAAGTGTTTGATTTGTATTCACTTTGAGAAGATAACTAATTTGTATAGATTAAAAAGAAAAATCAGTTATTATGTAGTGTTGCATTTCTGTTTTCGTTTTTGGAAAACAAAGGAAATTATATTGTAGTTCTACCTTGGTGCATGAAATGGGTACAAATGGAATGTTGTATATTGAAAGAAAGTCATCTATCTGATGGAAATGTCTAGTTTGATAATAAGAATCTTTATTCTCGCTACTTAATTGTCTCGTTTATTGAGAAGAGAACATTTATTTTTTTCAGGATGTGGAGGTTTTTAAATTGTTTCGATAAACAGTAGCCTACATGTTTTCACCTGCGTGGTCCTCTGCTAAATTAAAAGCAATTACATTGTTATTGATTTTATTGTATTTTAGTTCACTCAATTTCACCTCTACCATATTGGTCCGTTTTACAACTGTGAGCAGAGTATCTAAGATTGATAGAATAATGCTTTTAAGATGGAGTGAGACGGTTTGAAGGGTCAACCAGGGTAAGGGAACGGGAGCCAAGAAACTCATGTAGGCCAGGACAGTGACAGGCTAGGGAAGAGGGGGGCCGACACTGCAACAAATCCATAATCGAAAATCAATATGTGAGTGAAAGCTTTGGCTAAGCGGGTAAAAGAGGTTAAATTGAGACTCCACTATTGTCCTGGACTGACCTAATGGTTGATGTCATTAGTTACAAACACCTTTTTAAGGCAGATATGAATGACCTCTTTGTCCTATCAATAATAGTTCTATAGTCTCAGTAGATATATATTTTTATATATATATATATATATATATATATATATATATATACTGTATATATAATTGTAAAATGTTTGTGTTCATGCTTAACACGTTTTAGAAAGAGGAACATTTGATATTCTGTTTTTGGCAGGTCCTTATATACACCTGGAACTCAATAATTTTTTAGAAACAATAGATTATTACGTTTTTATTGTTTATTTATATATATAGTTTGAGTTCCAGGTGTATAAACGAACCTCTATAAAACCTGTTAAGCATCTCATTTAAATACCTGACAGTTTGGCAGGAGGTTGCTTCAAAACTCAACACTTTAATCTAGTTGTGTATAGCTTTAGGACAACACTGCAGGAGTAATAGAAAGAGAGGTAGACAGATGGATAAATAAGTTAACAAATAAGCAACTATCCTCTCAGCTACAGTAAAAATGAGATTTTTATGGGCAACCACGTCCCCATGTATGCCATCAAATGAGCTTTTTGTTTGTGTTGTCAGGTGCAGCTCCGAGGGGACGCTTTACTTTGTCAATTAGTGCGCTAGTGATTTTTTAATTTTCTCTTCCCTACCTCAAATGTTGACCACGAGGGAAATGTAGAGGTTTAAAGAGTGTAACCAGCACGTTAATGTGCAAACTTAATTAAGGCAACTGTAGAAACCCATTATATGTACCTTGGAATTAGCCAGTCAATCTCCAGCATCTAAATTGAATTTTTAGCTTGGCAATGGTACCCAATGAGTCCCGTCTAGAGAGCCAACGGTGACCTCCTGGGTTCAATTTGGGATGTGGTGAACACACATAAAGATGTACACTTATATTAGCTACGATAGAGAAGTCAATTAAGAAACTGCTTCGGCAATCCAATTATAAGTCTTTAGACAATTCCTCCCTCCTCCCTTTTTCCATAATGGAGAAAGTAAAAATACATGGGGGTTTTAAATGGGCTTTTCTTTTTCCTTTTTCATTTTACTGTCTTAAAGAGAAGGAGAAGACGTGTTATTGACTTTCAATTTAAATTAAAAGACTTCCTTAAATTCGATGTCAAGGAATCTGGTCTGAGGAAAGCTAGAAGCTAGGGCCTAACCGTTTGCTATTAGATTAAGTCCACTAACGAATAAAGTAATGGACACCTTGTTAAATCGCATTGTTCTCATTTATCGCCACGGTCACCAGAGACTAAATCTCTTTGGTCGGTGCTCCCTGAAGAACTCTGAACCCTCAATTCAATTTCCAACAGTATTATGCAGCTAAATTCTAAGCAAGGTCCAGTGGATAGAGATGTTTATGGAGACAACCAGACAATATCTCCAATCTCCCAACCTTTCTTCACAGTTAGCCCAGCAACACCCTGTCAACATTATTACCATCGATCACAGCCTAAACCAACTTCATTAGGGGAGCCTGTCAAGATATCAGTTTAATTTCAGGGGACAGGTAATTCAGTTTTACAGTCAAAGGCGTTGCGCCGGCGTGTCTGTTGTGTTGAAGAGCGCTCATTCTCTAATGGAATTAATGGGCCGTGATATTTATGTTTAGCTGCACATAGACAATGAATTTGTAACAAAGGTGTGGTGCCGTGTGCGCCTTGCATTGTTCAACACAAACTAGTTTGTGTCTGGGCAAGCATGATAGAGACAAGAATAATTTAAATGCATAGGTCTGTTCCTCGCTCTCCCACACAAAGTGTGATGGGCATTGTTAAGTTTGTTCGATATGGCTAATATAGTTGTTTGGATGAATCCATCTTGGAGATAACATGAAATATCCATAGATTCCATCCGATTTATTAACAATCTGATCGTTTTTGTTCTCTGTTAAGTTGACTTTTTCGTTGTCATACATTGGCTGTACTTTTCACATTCTAAGATCTCTCATGAATAATCATACTTGTAAATGTGCAAGAGTAGTGGTGTTTTCATGATCAAAATATAATTGACTGTAGAATTGAATTGGAAGAATTGACTGCATAGAAGTCAAGAGTGCCTCTTGCCCGAAATAGCTCAAAGAGAATGGTGTGAATATAAATGTGCTATGACAATGTAGTGTCAAAACTGTTAACATTGTTTTCCCCCATTTTGAATGAGAAAAAAGATGGGGGGGTAATGACTGAAATACTGCCAGTGACCTGATTGGTTGCTGACTGTATGCCATATTTCTGACTGGTTAGAATGCCAACCAATCACTGCTTCATATTTTTTTTTTACTATTCTATTGGTCCTTCTCTCAAATCCCCTCCGCCCTCCTCAACACTTCTGCTCCCACTCGGGTAGAAACACATCAACCAATAGAACGCTTGCAAATTTTACCACCAATTTCCCCCCTTCTTTCCATCTCAATCTTAGAAATTGTTCCCCCAATCTAAATTCATTTTTTATTTTATTTGTTTGACTTTCTGCAAATGATCCAGCCTGTTCCTCAGAACATCAACATTACATCATAATGACCGATGCACAAACAAGCAGCTTGCCATGAAAACCTATCACTCATATCATGGCGACTCAATGCTAGATAGCTCTAGAGATATCCTTTAATATGAATGAAATCAATGTCAGATGAGAACTACCCATCTGTTTTGCTATGCAACTAAGCCATTACCCCATCAGGCTGTGTTATAGCACGGAGCTCCTAGTGCCATACTTACGTCCTGTGCATGTGACATACATTTGACATATATCCAGCCCATGCAGCTGTATGCTGTGGCGGATGGCTTCCTTCTGCATAGTCAGGGAACAAAAATAAGGATGAGAGGGAATAATCGTCTTCCAAAAAGGCTTTCCATTTTTTTTTTTATAATCGGAACAATCCCCGTCTTTTTCTATATTTAGGGTAGCAGATAGGAATATATTCCAGGGAGTCAAGACGCCTGCAGTTGTGGGTGAATGTGTGGAGATGGGGGAGTAGGAGCTAAATCCTTCCTTGTAAAACCTAACCAGGCTTCACCCACCCCATTTAAAATCCTATACACGCTTCAGGTGAAATGGTGTCAGAAAGATCCCTCCTCCAACCAGAAAAGGCTAAAACCAAATCCCAAAAGATCAGTGTGGAGTACCTTTTTTGGCCAGCTTACTGTCATGGCCGTCATGGGGGGTGCCTCCTTTTTCCCTCGCTGTACAGCGTGAAAATAGAACCGCTGATATGTAAAAATGTGTAAATATAGACGTTGTAACATCAATAGCTCCCGAAACCCCCCTTGTATATATTAGCTTCTCCATCCGTGAGACAAAAAAAAAAAAAAAAAAACACATATTTGCATGCCATGGCCACTGCAGTAGTCAATATTCCCTTCTGAAAGAAAGGATGGAAATGCTCCTTTCCCCTTCCCAAAGCTTTTATCCCTCCATTCTCATCCCTCCATCCACACCCAGTCATTATATCCCTGTGTTTTATACTGGACAATCAAATCAGATCCCTCCATCTAAGCAAAGGGAAGAGCAAGGGTTCCAATCAATACCATTGTCTTTCATATGGAGATGTGTCACAGCAGGATGCTATAGGTGGAAATACCCAGCCATCCCTCCATTGGATGGCCTGCCAGAGCAGGGCACGGTGATGACTGTGGGGATTTGCACAACACAGCTCTTTAACATTGTGTGTGTATTAAATTACAATTTTAAAAGTTTCAAATCAAATCAAATCAAATTGTATTTGTCACATGCGCGAATACAACAGGTGTAGACCTTACAGTGAAATGCTTACTTACAAGCCCTTAACCAACAATGCAGTTTTAAGAAAAATAAGTGTTAAGTAAAAATGGATAAGTAAAAAAATAAAAAATAATTAAAGAGCAGCAGTAAAATAAAATAACAGTAGGGAGGCTATATATACAGGGGGTACCGGTACAGAGTCAATGTGCGGGGCACAGGTTAGTCGAGGTAATTGAGGGAATATGTACATGTAGGTAGAGTTAAAGTGACTATGCATAGATAATTAACAGAGAGTACATTAGTTAAGTGTATTCATGTAAATTATATAGTGGTAGGGTTAACCTTATTATTGGGAATGTACAAAAATATTAATTGGTGCATATTGCAAAAAATATTGGTGCCTACTGCAAGATTAAGGCTTACTTTTGACTGTTTCATTCTAAAACGTAGTTATATATGCAGTTGTTAACAGCATTGAGGTAGCATTTCTAAGCCCAGTGGTCTGATTATGAACGTAAAAAGACACAAATTCCACAACAACCCTTCGGAAATGGAAAATGAGAGCGCTGTAAAAATACAAATAAATGCTGCCAAAGTCGAACATTATGGTAACATTTTTTTTGTGCTGTATTTGCACAATCACACTTTTACAAGTTGCGCTATTCTGTTAATCTCTTTAGATGTTTTCCCTCTCACTCCGTCGGAACACGGTTCTAAAAGAATCCCAATTAGATTGTATTAGATAATAAAGATGCTGTAAGGCTCTCATCCTGCCCCGTATTCACTCCTCCTGTTGCATTTTTCAACACAGAGCCTCTCTTCTTTTGTTACAAACATTAAAAAAAAGAAAAGAAAAGGAGAAGAGAGAACGAAGAAGAAAAAAAAACAAGGACAACTCTTCCCACCACAAGGAGAGAAGGAGAGAGAGAGAGAGAGGAGGCTAAGGAGGAGATTGGGTGATGAATTTAATTCTGCAAGTTCAGAGATTTCTTAGTTTGACATGCTCGGCGGGAGGCCTTTGAGAGCTTGGCAATGTCTCCAGCACTGCAAGCTTTGAAAATCTCTCCCCAGCAGCCCTAGCCTGGTATCAAAAGCCAAGGATAATGCTCCCTTCGAGGTAAAGCATCCTGGTGAATAGAACCTCCTAGCCTCCCTTTTATTTATTCATCTGCATTATATCAGAAAGCAGGGGAGATAATGCATGAAAGGCCCGGGAGAGAGGAGAGTGTGGGTGATTGGACGAACGAACAAACAGGGTATATTTTGTTCCTCCTTCATTTCTGTATTCAGGAAGCATTGTTAGTTTCCTAACAAGTCTTTTGGTAGGTATGCATAGGCTTACGATCTACTACTCCGACGTAAAACCCTTCTCTGTTGTTTGAACTCTATGATCATTGAAGTAGGCAGCCATATTGTACAGGTCTACATTGGTCCCTCCTTCTCACTCTGCGGGGCACCGTATATCTTTTGTTTTTGTTGTATTTTCCAGGTAACTAATTACCTGCCTACACATGATGTAAGCCCATTTTAATAGTACTAGGCAAAATGTTTGGAGGACATTTTTAAAGAATATACTGTATGCAAATGCTTGCACACCTACACGTGTGGATAAAAACACACACGCACGTACGCACAAACTCACACATGCACGCATGCGCGCACACACACACACACACACACACACACGGAAGCTCAGTCAATATCAGTTCAACTGAAGCTACCCAATGCAAAGTCAATGCACCAGTAATGTGATGGATAGCCTATGCTGCCTTTTGGACACCAGGTATTGACGCAATGCTATCTGTACACCTGCACAATAAACACGCCTCCCATCTGAATATGTGAATGACATCCATTCATTCACAAATGGATATCGACTTTTTAGACGCTATTAACATCTCTATTGAAATGATTGAGGGTGCTGCCATTTTTCAGTTATTTATTCGTACTTAGCAAGTCTACATATTTTCTTAAAATGCAACAAAATCAATGGTTGCTATGAAACAACAGATAATATAAGTTTGCTTGTTTAGTGTTTATGTTGTAAAGATGTTGGTGTACTTTATTTAATATTCACTTCTGTTGAATCATAGCTACCGTATTACATGTAAAAGGGATCTTCGGTTGAATCATAGCTACCGTATTACATGTAAAAGGGATCTTCTTTAAAGAGTCTATTAGGATATTTCAGGAAATGGGTTGTGATGGTTGGACAGACATTAACAGAATATTAGATCCAAAACTATTGTACTAATATTTTATTAATTCTAAATCTTTCCTATTGTTGTTCGAAATAAAACAGCTGCTCACTATACTATATTCACCCAGTGAGGCATTTATTTGTTTTAAACAGGACTTGGTATAGGATCACTACTTGTAATTGCTAAAGGCTTTGCTTGTACAAAATGTGCCAAATTCACTCTCATTATAAAAAGTTCCCTGACTTTCCTCAACATTAAAAGCACATGACTGTTTCAGGCCATGTCTCCTCTTTAAATGATTATCCTAAAGCACCTGCACTATTTCATTGTTTATTTTTTGGGTGTTTTTTGTCCCCCCTTCCCCTTCTGTACTTTCTTTCACTGATTGGCTTTAACCCGAGGCGTGTCAGTGCCTGCGTCCCAAATGACACCCTATTCCCTATGCACTGAATAGGAAATACGGTACCATTTGGGATGCAGGCAGTGAAATCAGACACGTTAAATGACAGGGGCGGCTGCTATCCTCTCTAACAAAAGTGCCACACACCCTCCCACACTTCCCCAGCCCCTAATCGTACTGCGGTTCTAACAAGTTAATTTCACTGCGTGATCCTTCGATTGTGGAAAGTCTCCTGCCTCATGCCCAAAGGCCAAGCCATCACAAGATGTACAGATATACACCCTTCACCAGTTATAAAGAAGAAAAGAAGGGGGAAATAATCTAAATGGAAAGCCCCCTCTCCAAAGCATCAAACAGCTGCAGGTGGATATCACAAGGCGGTCCATTTCCATCCAGTGATATTGGCGATATCAGAGGGGCGTGTTGTCCATTTACCGTCAGCTTATCTTATCGAGAATCTCACTTGTCACGGGCCTTGACCGGCATGTAATGTTACAGAGGCTACAGTTCAAGAAAGGCACAGCCGTGACAACAGATCAACGTGGAGGTGAGACGACAACACACACGCTATCCTTATTAAATCTATTTGAAATCCAGTTAATTTAACCTGAGTGCTGATCTAGGATCAGCCCCACCCTGTTCATAAAATCGTATACATTATGATCTAAAAGGCAGAATTGATCCTAGATCAGTTCTCTGACACTTGTGAATAAGGGCCCAGGTCTTTCTTTCATTACCTGCAGTCAGACTGTTTACTCACATACACGTACCTGCCACCTCCATCCATCTGAAGGTGAATTTAATGTCCATCCCTGCCATGTTGTTTTCTTTGGAAAGCCACGGCAGCTGTCGAGCTCTGCAGACTTTCTCCTCAGATTTTGACACGAGAGTGAAGGTCAAGACACTCAGAGACTCTAATTAAGACTGCTTAACGAGAAATCAGGTCCTTGTTTTGGAGAGGCCCAAGCTCGTGAAGGTGTGTGTGTCTGTGTGTAAGTTTGTGTCTGTGTGTACCGCGTGTGTGTGAATGTGCATGCGCATGCATGTGTGTGTGTTCACACCAGACGAATAAGGGGTCCACAGCTTGCTCTTCTTGCCGCAAGGCAATCTGCAACCAACACCAGCCCTCTGTCATCTTTTAGCCAATCCACCGTGGGTACCAGATGATTGCACACAACAGAGGTAGTTAAGCACCGCATGCTCATGGAACCAGACTGAGCCGATACACCTGCACAATCTCCCCATCGTCCTGTTACTATTTGGCCTAGCTGTCCACTGGCTAGCTGTTACTATTAGGCCTAGCTGTCCACTGTCTAGCTGTTACTATTAGGCCTAGCTGTCCACTGGCTAGCTGTTACTATTAGACCTAGCTGTCCACTGGCTAGCTGTTACTATTATACCTAGCTGTCCACTGTCTAGCTGTTACTATTAGGCCTAGCTGTCCACTGGCTAGCTGTTACTGTTAGGCCTAGCTGTCCACTGGCTAGCTGTTACTATTAGACCTAGCTGTCCACTGTCTAGCTGTTACTATTATACCTAGCTGTCCACTGTCTAGCTGTTAATATTAGGCCTAGCTGTCCACTGGCTAGCTGTTACTATTAGGCCTAGCTGTCCACTGGCTAGCTGTTACTATTAGGCCTAGCTGTCCACTGTCTAGCTGTTACTATTAGACCTAGCTGTCCACTGGCTAGCTGTTACTATTAGACCTAGCTGTCCACTGGCTAGCTGTCACTATTAGGCCTAGCTGTCCACTGTCTAGCTGTTACTATTAGGCCTAGCTGTCCACTGGCTAGCTGTTACTATTAGGCCTAGCTGTCCACTGGCTAGCTGTTACTATTAGACCTAGCTGTCCACTGGCTAGCTGTTACTATTAGGCCTAGCTGTCCACTGTCTAGCTGTTACTATTAGGCCTAGCTGTCCACTGGCTAGCTGTTACTATTAGACCTAGCTGTCCACTGGCTAGCTGTTACTATTTGGCCTAGCTGTCCACTGGCTAGCTGTTACTATTAGACCTAGCTGTCCACTGGCTAGTTGTTACTATAAGGCCTAGCTGTCCACTGGCTAGCTGTTAATATTAGGCCTAGCTGTCCACTGGCTAGCTGTTACTATTAGACCTAGCTGTCCACTGGCTAGCTGTTACTATTAGGCCTAGCTGTCCACTGTCTAGCTGTTACTATTAGGCCTAGCTGTCCACTGGCTAGCTGTTACTATTAGGCCTAGCTGTCCACTGGCTAGCTGTTACTATTAGGCCAGGCTGTCCACTGGCTAGCTGTTACTATTAGACCTAGCTGTCCACTGGCTGCTGTTACTATTAGACCTAGCTGTCCACTGGCTAGCTGTTACTATTAGGCCTAGCTGTCCACTGTCTAGCTGTTACTATTAGGCCTAGCTGTCCACTGGCTAGCTGTTACTATTAGGCCTAGCTGTCCACTGGCTAGCTGTTACTATTAGGCCTAGCTGTCCACTGGCTAGCTGTTATTATTAGACCTAGCTGTCCACTGGCTGCTGTTACTATTAGACCTAGCTGTCCACTGGCTAGCTGTTACTATTAGGCCTAGCTGTCCACTGGCTAGCTGTTACTATTAGGCCTAGCTGTCCACTGGCTAGCTGTTACTATTAGGCCTAGCTGTCCACTGGCTAGCTGTTGCTATTAGACCTCGCTGTCCACTGGCTAGCTGTTACTATTAGACCTAGCTGTCCACTGGCTAGCTGTTACTGTTAGGCCTAGCTGTCCACTGTCTAGCTGTTACTATTAGGCCTAGCTGTCCACTGGCTAGCTGTTACTATTAGACCTAGCTGTCCACTGGCTAGCTGTTACTATTTGGCCTAGCTGTCCACTGGCTAGCTGTTACTATTAGACCTAGCTGTCCACTGTCTAGCTGTTACTATTAGGCCTAGCTGTCCACTGGCTAGCTGTAACTATTAGGCCTAGCTGTCCACTGGCTAGCTGTTACTATTAGGCCTAGCTGTCCACTGTCTAGCTGTTACTCTTAGGCCTAGCTGTCCACTGGCTAGCTGTTACTATTAGACCTAGCTGTCCACTGGCTAGCTGTTACTATTAGGCCTAGCTGTCCACTGGCTAGCTGTTACTATTAGGCCTAGCTGTCCACTGGCTAGCTGTAACTATTAGGCCTAGCTGTCCACTGGCTAGCTGTTACTATTAGACCTAGCTGTCCACTGGCTAGCTGTTACTATTAGACCTAGCTGTCCACTGGCTAGCTGTTACTATTAGACCTAGCTGTCCACTGGCTAGCTGTTACTATTAGGCCTAGCTGTCCACTGGCTAGCTGTTACTATTAGGCCTAGCTGTCCACTGGCTAGCTGTAACTATTAGGCCTAGCTGTCCACTGGCTAGCTGTTACTATTAGGCCTAGCTGTCCACTGTCTAGCTGTTACTCTTAGGCCTAGCTGTCCACTGGCTAGCTGTTACTATTAGGCCTAGCTGTCCACTGGCTAGCTGTAACTATTAGGCCTAGCTGTCCACTGGCTAGCTGTTACTATTAGACCTAGCTGTCCACTGGCTAGCTGTTACTATTAGACCTAGCTGTCCACTGGCTAGCTGTTACTATTAGACCTAGCTGTCCACTGGCTAGCTGTTACTATTAGGCCTAGCTGTCCACTGGCTAGCTGTTACTATTAGGCCTAGCTGTCCACTGGCTAGCTGTAACTATTAGGCCTAGCTGTCCACTGGCTAGCTGTTACTATTAGGCCTAGCTGTCCACTGTCTAGCTGTTACTCTTAGGCCTAGCTGTCCACTGGCTAGCTGTTACTATTAGACCTAGCTGTCCACTGGCTAGCTGTTACTATTAGGCCTAGCTGTCCACTGTCTAGCTGTTACTATTAGGCCTAGCTGTCCACTGTCTAGCTATTACTATTAGGCCTAGCTGTCCACTGGCTAGCTGTTACTATTAGGCCTAGCTGTCCACTGTCTAGCTACCTTCTGCTGTCACTGTCTAGCCTTTGAGTCCCAATTGTTATTATTTTTATATTTTACAGGGAGGGAGTTAGGCTTATATCCATTAACTTTTCAGCTTCCTTTTTGCTGTCACTGTCTAGCCTACGAGTCTCAATTGCTATATTAATATATTATTTTGCAGTGCGGCAGTTTCAGAAGGTATTTTCTGCAACGTGGCTGGCTGTCTGGAATCTACATGATAACGTATGATGATTGAGATTTTATTTGACAATTTAAAATACATGAAGAAGCCACACCAGGCAACCAATAGCAAAATTGCACAGATATGCACAGACCTACGCTGTGGATTATCCTCAGAGCTTTGTCCTGTCAGTGAGAGGTCAGGATGAAATGGGTTGTCTTTATCCTCTAATCTCTGCCAACGTAATGTGTTTATTTGTTTGGACTTAGACATGTTATCTTTGTCTCCATCTTGTCCTCTGTCGTTGTCTGGCGCTCCTATCGCCTTTCCCGTCTCATCTCTCTTTCGCTCTCCCTCTACTTTCTCCCACTGTCACTTGCTTTCTCTCTCTCTCTCTCTCTCTCTCTCTCTCTCTCTCTCTCTCTCTCTCTCTCTCTCTCTCTCTCTCTCTCTCTCTCTCTCTCTCTCTCTCTCTCTCTCTCTCTCTCTCTCTCTCTCTCTGTATTTTATTGGCATGACTTTTACAAGTAAATTCATATTTTCCTCTATGGAGCAATATTTTTCAAATAGCTATAGGTTTTTGAAAGGTTAGGTGATGTATGCTGAACATCCCTTTGATTGCCTCCTTTATTTAAGTCTACAGCCTATCGCTACCTCTGAGGTATGAGAATGCAATTCAGCTTGACAAACATCCTCCAGTACTGTGCCAGCCACTGGCAGGGTCGCTGCCCCTCTCCACCTCCGCTGTCTCCTCTTGAAAGACATGTTTTTCAATAGTCGTCTGGAAGCAAAGTGTCCATTTAATGTCCCCATATATTAACTTGAAGAAAACAGGCCTACTAGGATGAGTAAAAGAATGCTGGACAATTTTAAGGACATACCTCTAAGTAATGAGAAAATGCATGCTGGGAAATACATCCGGGAACGCGCCAAATCGGATATGTCCCATTAGCGCCATGACAAAGTCTATTTTTTATGGATCTGATATAATATTTTAAAGTGTTTTCTATAAAGGCAAACAGAACCGCTATTAATCTGTCGCAGTTCATGGCCAATTCCCCACCATGATTTAACGCTTGTTAGGAATTGGGGTGCCACGATTTACAACGTGTTGTAAAGCTGATCCACAGGCCTTTGTTATGGCAGGCACAGGAAAAGAGGTCAGCCTGCTTGGTACCAACAAAATATACAACATGGACAATGACCCAGAAATGTATATGATATTTTAACTCAGTTCTATACTGGATACCCAGCCAGCTGTATTGTCAATGGCTCAGGTTGGGAGGTGTATATAATATTTAACTCCCATGCTATTTTATATTTCACTTGACACCTATGCTGGCTACCCTGCCATGTTATCAATGGCTGAGCAACTGGGCAGACCGATTTTAGATTCTAGAAGTGGAATTTATGCAGAGCCAAAATGGCTGACATTCCATTGACATGGTTACCAGCTAATTGGCCGTCTCTTTGCGTACGGCTGCCTGGGAACCAGAGGTCTGCAGAGCCTCACTCCCAGCCTCGCTCTCTCTTACTGCTAGGTCATGGTCCATCCCTGAGGATCTTGTACTCATTTAACTGGACTCCCGTTGTTACATTTTTCTGAGGTCAGAAGAAAAGAACAGGGCGAGAGAAAATATTGAACTGAGCTGAGTGGAAAGTTGTTCACTCTCTAATCAAACACCTTACTGTAGATCATTACCTGGTTGGTGTTGGTTATTGATCCCCAACCCAACACTCAATGAGACGAGGATCGAACACTTACTTTGTCCAGACTTGTATTCAGGTCGGTATAAACCTTCTTCTTCTTCTTCTTCTTCTTCTTCTTCTTCTTCTTCTTCTTCTTCTTCTTCTTCTTCTTCTTCTTCTTCTTCTTCTTCTTCTTCTTCTTCTTCTTCTTCTTCTGCTTCTTCTTTTTATATCATTTTTTTTAATTGATCCATTTTTTTCATTTTTATTTTTTTATTTACATCAGCTACCTCCACCTATAGAGATAAAAGGCATGGAGATAGTTTGGTAACACTATCATCTATTTTCCTCTGAAATATCTCATTATAAATATTGCACCACCGTCGCTCTCTTCAGACTGTGATGGGAAGATCAGTGACGTGCTTCTCCCAGTGTTGATGACTGAACGGTTGACATAAGAGCCATTTCCCCTAGGGACAGATCATTCATATTCCCTCCCTGTGTGCTGTGTGTGTGTGCCTCGGTGCTGCCGGGTTAAAACAAATGAACATCCATCCCAGGTGATGAGTGGTGTACTGCTCTGGAGCACTGGGCGCTACCGCCGTGTGTCAGTCACAACAAAATGTCAATCAGCGCACTTCATTAGTTAGGCCACATTAAGCCCGAATCGGACTCGTGGGTTGGCCACGTGTGTGTGTGTGTGCAGTTGACAGCTCTTTTCCTTGTGGTGGCGCTCTTCCTCATTGTGGGAGAGAGTCATTGATGTAACTCCATCAGTTGCTGCATCTTCCTGTAGCTACAGTATGTAGCATTGAAACATCTTTAGTTATCAAACTATCTTTGTTGTGCTTATTTATCTGGCTTTGAGCCCATACTGTCCCTAATTGTACAAATAGTTTTACAAGACAGTCTAGCTTTATATAGCCTTTAAAAAAAGACAAAGAAAGCTACATTCTCCATTATAGCAAGACTATAATTTATCCAGGTTGCAGAGAAACCTTCAGTTTCTAAAGTATGTGATCCCAAGAATGGCACATTTACCAAGAGCTCAAATGTAGATTTGTCCTAAGGAATCACAACTCCCCACACCGAGTAGAACTTGTTATATAATGTAAAGAAAGACAGAGCAATGTTCTTTCGGGCACTCCTCTTGTTCGCCTGTCGTCACCATCACACCAATGTGCCTCTGTGCCTGAACTAAAAGCCTCCTCTACATTGTTCAGCTCTCTGACATTGTTACTATTTTGCAAACTCGGGAGACATTGTTGCCATTTATGAGTGCCATTGCTGTTGCTCATGTAGATGTGTTTTCTCCTTTAACTTTTCTGCCAGTGTTAGTTTGCATCAGGTGCTATTTGGCGACACGCGCAACGGTCGTTAATCAGACAAATGCATAACATATAAAAAATAATACATCGTTGTCTTCCTTCTCTACAAAGGTGACAAATCAATAATATGTTGCTCCACTGTATCAATACACTGTATCATTACGGCTTATATGGCACCTTTCGAAACACACATACCAGTACACTGTAAAGCTTTCATTTTGTCATCATTGCTGGGCATACGGGGTTGGTTAGCCTTAACGTGTGTTGGTTTATGATAAGGGACTGGCATCGTCCCCTCACTGGCTCCTTAAAGCTGTAGCCTATCAGATTTATCGCCATATCATTAGTCTTTGGCCTCTATTCAATATGTATCGCTGAAGCGTCACAGATTGCGTGATATAAATGCAAAAGTAATTTACATTGAGGAAACATGTGCAGCGTTTACTGTGAATGCAGTCTCTGCGACCACGGGAACATTGCCTTTAATTGTCAATTGCGCTATACAGCCGATCTTCAGCGTTACGGATTGAATATAGACCCTATTCTTTATCCAATGGGGACGCCAACAATGCGATATAATACGCTACCGGTATACCAAAATATTTGAAAAGCTTCCAGGTCAAATTCATTTGAAAAAGGACTATGAATCATGTCATTGTCCCTTAGATAGATATGGTGCAGAGTGTGTAGTGTGTGATTTGTTTCACCTTTTTTTTTGTCATGTGCCCTTCTTTTCCCTGGAGGCACTGAGCGTGGAGGTCCCTTTAGCCTACAGCAGAAATAAAATGTTCAGTAATTCACATTCATTTTAATGTAACCCCCACATAAGACTATTTTAAGATATGGGGTGAAACATTGTTTCAGAGGAATATTGGTTAAAGAAACAGCAGGCCTGTAACAATGATTTATTGTACAGTCAATAGATACTTTATTGAACATCAGTAACACCAGTTTAAATGTGTAATGCTATGAAACATTTGGTAGTTATTTCAGTACATAGAGACTGTTTCCAGTTTTTCTCAAAGGTCAACACTGTCACTTTACAATTCTAAATTATTTCATTGACAAGGTGCATAAGGTTATTTTGCATCTTGTTCACTGAATCAGCACACCAGCTTTAGTCAGTAGAACTAGGGACACACACGCTAGTATTTTCCAAAGCAACATTTGTTTTAATTCAACATTTTCTAAAACATTGTAAAATGTAATTGCACTCGTAATACAAAATACAAATATAAATGAAGCAAAAATAAAGCATTTATAGTGGTTGACTCCAGGAGGGTCAGACCAGTGCCCTCTAAACAGCCTGGACGTGGTGCAGACAGCCAGTGGAGATGTACTGCTGTAGCCTACACCAGCAGCCTGCCAGCTTAGGTAAAAAGAGCCGAGGTATCTTCATGTTCTGTAATTGCGGCTGAAAAATGAGACTGAAGATAGAGGCCGATGAAAGATTCCTGGATCCTCCTAAATAGCCTTTTGTTTAAACAGGGACTGGGCCATATAGAATTTAACCAAGCTATAATCTGGCACTGTATGGAGAGATGTGATACAGAGCTAAACTATTGTTCAGTCTTGTGTGTTTCTCGGAGAGAGAAAGAGGCCAGATATTTGTTATGTTCTGTTCAAGCTGTCTCTCATTTTCACTCAGGTATTGTAAATCTTTGGTGGTGTTTTTACTCTATTTTTCAAATAATTGTGATCACTTTTAGATAGCCTAACCTCGAATTTCTGTGTGGCGCTACTTTGGTTTATAGCCAGCCGGTCTTTTGAGGAGGCACAGGGCTGTTGTTGGGCAGACAACTGGGTTGTTGTACAGTGTAAACGTATCTGTTTGGTTTAGTGTAGTCTACACCCACCATACGTAACGTATGGCACTGGCAGTCACATACAGTACTGCTATGTACCCTCTAGATTCCTGCTGGATGTAATTTGATCCTGTGACCCTTAAATTATATAACTGAAATTGTTACAAAGGGGAACTGTATGATTAGGCTAGGTAATCAAGAACCATAATGAAAGATATTTAATTGCCTTTTAATGAAGAAATTGCTGTATTTAAATTCTGCCCTAAACGATAACCTTTAAGACCAACATTTGAAGGTAATAAGCAAACACCAAAAGTTAGTTTGTGAAAAAATCAAAATACATTTATATTATTTATGTCTATATTTGAGGATCGGAACATTTATATTATTTATGTCTAGATTTGAGGATCGGAACATTATGTATTTGACACACTTTGTTTGCAGAAGGTATTATCTTTATGAAACGCCCCTGGTAGGCCTAATTCAGACAAATGTTTCTATTGCTGCAAACAAATGGTTCCCGGGTGGGTGGAGGGTAGAGCGGGGTGAGGTGGGGTGGAGCGGGGTGGAGTGGGGTGGGCGGGTCAAATTCATTTGAAGTGCAGTCTTAATCAATTTCTGACGTAGTTCTGTGCACTAGGGGACGTCGATCTCCCATGTCCAAAAAATCTGATTTTATTATTTCACATTAACTCTCAGATGATTGATGGGATCACTTCGGAGATCTGAAGTGTCATTTGTTACTCCGACGTAGCCAGTGATTTTTTAAAACCCTCATGACAGGGACTTTGGTGGCGGTGGTGTGGGGTACTTTGGATCGAGAGAAGGCATCATTTGTTACTATAATGATGTTAATAAAGTCACGTTTGGCCATGCCCAGGTGTGACCGGTTGAAAGACGGTTGTCACTTGTCGTTCTGATAGCATCAACAGTGTGTGTTTCTTATTCAGGAGTAGGTGTTACTTCCCTATGTGCACCAGATGGTTCATTATGTGGAAATATAGCCTGTAATTCCTTTTTCAGTGACATATTGAAGTGTTCATTCTGTCAAATGTGCATACGCTTCATTAATACTTTCAGATAAATTCAGTTTGAACAGAACAATCAGTACTTCACCTCAGAGGATTTTCAAACGATAGGGCAAGAGAGAGACATAGCCTATAATAGAGAATGCCTCCTCTCCTTAGACTTAGAGTGTGGGAATGGTATAGTAACGGGGAATAGCCACCATAAAAACTAAAGCGAGGCCAAGGTAGTGCGACAGATGTATAGAAGAGGAGTAAGGGGATAGCCACCAAGGGCATGCACAAGGCTGATTCACCAGCAGCTTGTTAAGTGTGGTGCGTGAGCAGTGCAGCAGAGGAGAGGAGCGGCACCAAGCGCCACACTCTGCCTGAAATAGCGTGTAGCATTTGAGCAGGCTCATTGCAGCCCAGCCATGCTGAAACGGGGGCAAGCAGTGCACAGTGCACACCAGCCCCACCACGGGCAAGCAGTGCACAGTGCACACCAGCCCCAACCAAGCTCCCGAGCAGCTCCCAGCTCACTGAGTTGAGTGCACATGTGAAGTGATGGCATGGTGGGACGAGGAAAGGGGAAGGGAGGACAGCTCCTCTGTCTGTCTGGGACTTTGTCAATCACAACATATCACAGAGAGAGATTGGAGAGGTGAAAGGTGAAGATTTGTGATTTAGTGAAGCCCCACCTTCCACCCCATTTACTTCACACACACACTCACCTCCTCCCCCCCACACACACAAACACTCCCCCTGACACATCCTCCACCCGCCGTCCCCCACCACCCACTCTCCCTCCCACTCTTCGAGGGAGGTGATTTGTTATGATAGCAGCATGTGAACCTTAATGAAAGGCAGCTGTGTGTGGGGATGTTATTCTGGCCCAGTGAACCCCCACCCCCCCACACTCCTTAATACACCTGCTAAAACACTGTATGGATGCATTTATGTATTGCTCCGTTGCCAGTCCGATGGCGATGGCTGCTGATGCAATGAACAGCACTAGAGAGAGTCTATTTATTATTGGATTGCAAACCCCTCTGCGTGTCTCTGTAATGTCCGCTTAGACTTAGAGTAGGAGAACACGCATGCATGCACACGCGATGCACACACACACACACACACACACACATACACAAGCACCCAGATTTTCCCTTTTTAAAAACATGTTCTCTCTCTCCACCTCTCTTTATAGAAGGTGAAGGTGCAGAGTACTTCAAAGGGATTAACACACACACACACACACACACTACACTATTTAAGCTTTGAGTGGTTTTATTGGCTCTATCGTTTCTTTTCCCGTGTCCAACTCCAACCGCCTTTAGATTTCTTTTGCCCTTCCTAACATCAGTCAATTTTCTTTCCCTATGAACCTCACTAAAATATTCATGGACTCCTCCCTTTCCAGGCACAACAGGCTTTGACGCCATTATGTCAGCGTCTAAAATTATGATGGATTTCTTTGTTGTTGTTGCCATCTCTGGTACATGTAGGCTCACTGTAAACACATGTTTTTTCACAATATTAAAACATTTGTAGGATTTTTATTTTGGCTCTGGTACATGTAGGCCCAAAGTATACTGGTTGTTTCACTGTGGAGTTATGTGGTTGGGCAAAGATAGTTTGACAACAACTGTGATTATGTGTAAAATATGGTTCAAAAGATACATTTCTTCCAGAAGTTTGGCGAATCTCTTGTGTTAGATGAAACCATATGGTTTGATGTGAAAATAAAATGTGGTCTGTGAACCAACAATGAATAGAGATCTGGTGGTGTGAAAGTGTGTTTGGCGTGAAAACAAAAATAAAATCTGTATTCTTTCTGTTGGCTCGACAACGCTCAATCCCGCTCACTCTGTCCCTGAATTTAATTGTGTTTGGAACACAACATCCTGATTCTCCTTTGCAGAATGCTTGCTTTGGTGCTTACTTTTGTGCAAACAAAGTGTTCCAAAATGCAATCTTCAGTTCTTATTGTTACCTGCTTAAAAATATTGAAAACCCCACATTTTCAATACAAACTCATTGATGAAAAAGCTGTAACAGAATATTAGACATGCTGTACAGCTCTTAAGTCACTACTTATTCACAAGTTATGTCAGTGGACCGTCCATGCACCACCAGCCAATGGCCATATTGACACACATTAAAGGAGCGCTCAATTGGAGTTGAGACATTGACCAGCGGCAGTGAGCGGTCTATACCAGTTACTTGCTGTGATGGGGATGTAATGAGGTGAGAGCAGTGGGGCAGGATGGGGCTGCCCCGAGTCCGACCCCTGGATCATTTGGCCTGGACCTCCCCTCTCTTCCTTTTCCTTCCTCACCACCCGTCACGCCTCACCTCCGGCTCCCCGTACTTCCTCCAGCTGGGGAGAGATGATGTATGCCTTTAAACATTCATGATGTATGCATAGTGTGTCGCTCCACTGTGTGTGTTTGAGTCCCTCCGCTGCTCTGTTGCCTCAGGGGTGGTGATGAGGTGTGGCTGCCAAATGGGACGACACACCGGTCTGGTCTCCTGGGTATGTGTGCGTTCATGAGTATCATCCGGGAGATAGCGCGAGTTCCGCCATTATTAATTGACCCGCCAACGTCAAGCAGAAAATGAACCATTCCCCAGCTGTTGCGTTTATTACTCCCAATGGTTAAAGACGTAATGCCTCGATCACACCGACAGCGTCATCGCGCAAAATGGTACGCAGCATCATCTGGATATGTGTGCAACAAAAGTTCAACATTCACCTTCTGCTACCATTCTGTCAAGCCGTCTACGCATACAATTTCATGCATACGTCGAACGTATGAACCACACAGAACGCACTGCAATTGCCTCTGGAACACAATGCTACAAGGCAAACACAGCGTTCCATTGGAAATTAATGTACTTCTGGTGTAACAAAACGCAATGACGCTGTCGGCGTGATCGAGGCGTAAGAACTGTACATACTTTATTGAACGATCTAGTGGAATGATGTATCTCTCCCAAGTGTCTGAGATTTACAGTAAGATACATTATTACTTAATAGAAAAATGTAAAGGAATTTCGTATTTTTTTTTGCTATGGTTGAAGTGATGTTTCTTTGTCGGCTTTGTCTTAGTTCTAAAGAACTGGTATGGCTTTACTGTATTTATAGACGTCTTAATGGTTGAGTTCTGTATTTTCATGAATGTTGTTTCCTCATAGTACAGTATGTGAAATGTGCTCTCCTCACACTGCCCTGCTCCATTTGCTTACCATGCTCCCTCCGTAACCATTTCTGATTGGCTGCTGGTGTGCCTCCTGCCCAATATTTCGTCAGGTGTGTAGGATAGGTCAGCTCAACACCATGTGACCTAGCCCGTATACTGCCTTACCTGTTTAAAATGTGGGTGCTGCTCGGTCACAGAGGAACCCTGCTGAGCAACGTGTGTACAGTCAAAGGAGTACTGTACTGAATATGTGTAGCCTACAGTCATGGCAATACTGTATATGAAAAAGCTATCTGTGAGTGACTGATTTAAAAAACGCTTTGGACAAGAGCTCAGCTTGAAGGTAATGAAGTGATTATTCTCTCTGTATAATTTGAATGTAATATCTTAGTTTCAGACACCAGATATACTGCATGTTCTTTGATATATGGTGTTATTGATTTGAATGTGTTCAGGTAGGCTAGAAGAACTTATAATAATATCGTATTTAAAAATAGGCCATGAAATTCTTCTGATATTTAATATGTCGATTTCCCTTCAACATGCCTGATATTACAGTAGTCTTGTGGAAACATGATGATTTTAAGTGGAGCTCTACCTGAACTTTACTTTTACATTTTAGCAGACGCTCTTATCCAGAGCGACTTACAGGAGCAATTAGGGTTAAGTGCCTTGCTCAAGGGCACATCAACAGCACTTCGACAGATTTTTCACCTAGTCGGCTCGGGGATTAGAACCAGCGACCTTTCGGTTACTGGCACAACGCTCTTAACCACTAAGCTACCTGCCGCCCCGAGATTTGTTTGACCTGTGTGTTTGTTCTGTGCTGTGTTTTCCTCCTTCAACATTATTTCTCGCCCATATCTGGCTTGTTCTTTCACTCAGCAGAGCAGATCTTTTTGACCTGCGTGTCGCTGCTCTGTGCTGTGCTTTTCACGTTCCACATCTTGCTCTCCCGTATCTCTGCTCACGTCACAATTCATATTTTATGACCGCTGCAGTAAATAAACGGTTGAACACTAACATGAACCGTGTTTCCCCCATGGCGTTCCTACGGTCGGGGGGAGGAGGGGGGGTTCACAAAATGGTGAAACAAACTTGATTCTCTTGTTTGGATCAAGCTGTCATTCTTCTCTTTCTTTGTGGCTGATCCTGGGTCAGATACAGCCGCTCAGTTCAGTCAGAGCCAAGGCCAGAGCTGAGGCTATCCCACTCTTGCTTTTTGGAGAGAGATCAACATTCCTACAAAGTCCAGCTTTGTGACCAGAATGAGTAGAGTAGACTGAGACTGAGACGCTGTAACCTCTTAAGACCAAAGCCGAGCCCGCCAGCCAGCCAGGGACAGAGATGTTCATTAAAGCGACAACAGACTGGGGGGATTTCCCCCCTTTCTCATGTGCCCACGCGCACACACGCACAGTCAAACACACACACACACAGTCAAACACACACACACACACTATCCACTATCCAGACTACATGTTTCTAGTGATGGGGGGGAAAGATTGATACTGTTACATATCGGAATATTATTTTTTACGATATATCGTATTGTTTTGACAATATCACAATATTATTTTTGATGATTGCTTTGACAATATCACAATATTATGTTTGTGCTAGTTGGCTGTACCTGCTCCAAAACTCCAGTATTTTTCCTTCATAGCTTGTTCTCCATCTTCTTTTTAAATAGGGAGCCAACATGTTTTCAGCACTTTTATTTCCCTGACTTCTGAAAACTTGTTTTCTCATGGCTCTCTCTTGTCCCTCTGCAGCAGACATATAGTGAGCAATACGTTTGGAACATCGAATGGCAATAAAATCGCGGTATGGAATTGCGATACATATCGTATCGGCATCTAAGTATCCTGATAACATTGTATCGTGAGATCCCTGACAATTCCAAGCCCTACATGTTTCCTCAAGTGCTCCTTCCCTATTGTGGATATAACGACCGACCACGCAAGTTGAGCCAAAGTGATTATGGCAGGTGTAATTAGAGGATGTGTCCCAAATGGCACCCTATTCCCTATGTAGAGCACAACTTTTGACTATAGGGCCCACATTAGTGCACTATATAGGCAATAGGGTTCCATTTGGGAAACAGAGAGAAGGATGTTAAATGTTGCGCTTGTTGAGAATGAGTTGTTTATACATGTTCTTGGATTAGGTTGGTTTTAGCAATTATAGAGAAAATGGTTTGAAAATATTTATTTAGCTATTGGGTTTTGACTAGATTTGTGTGGTTAGGCTACGTTTCAATTATTTTGCTCAGCTGTTTTGGAGGGTGTACATGGATTAGAATGAATTAATCTGTTTTTATTTCAAAATATATATATATATATAAAGAAAATAGGCCTACTGCATGCATACTGTTTTGTACAATCTCTGTTGCAATCTTTGTTTTACAATTTGTAGTCTGCAGTAATTTATTAGCATTATTATTATTGACAGAACTCAAGAACAGTTTATAATGGTTCACATGAGCCCAGGTTTGCTAATGGCAATGGTATCCATTTTTGGAGAGCTTTCATTTACGTGTGTTTAACTTTAGTTTATGAGCGTTTTCAGTTGAAATTCAACATCCCACACATTTGATCTGTTTAGAATTTTTCTGCAGCACTTCTCTTCTTGTGTACACAAACCACAAAGAGATAGAATTGCACTCTTCCTCAAGTCTAGATGTGGTGGCATGGCACGCAGGTATCATTTTATGTCTGTGGCCAATGGTTTGGAAATGGGAATGAGGCTTTGCTTCTGATTGATCGTAGGCAAATCAAATGTCACCTGGCTCGGAGTGGTGTGGGGCTCAAGTACCGAATTTGGCAAGGAGATTCTGCTGCTGTCGGTGAAAGAGGGTGTGTGTGTGCGTTAGTGTGTGTTCGTACGTGCGTGGATAAGAAGGGAAATTAAAAACGAAATGAAAGACACTTGAAAGAAATAATGAAGGTTATTGAAATGGAGTGTAATACATCTTGCATATTGAGCCTAGCTACTTGTTAAAGTGACAGGCCCTAACCAGAAAGACATTTGCCTGATGGATGATTTGGGGCCGTCTAATGGCTACCAGCACTTGAAAAATGAAAACATCGATCCATCCGCTCCTCAAGTTTTCCATAGTCTTAATGAGAACGAGTGGTAAGGAAAGAGAGAAAGAGGTGGAGGGGGGAAAGAAAAAAGAAACTCTGGCAGCTAGGCTAACTCTGGCAGCTAGGCTAACTCTGGCAGCTAGGCTAACTCTGGCAACTAGGCTAACTCTGGCAGCTAGGCTAACTCTGGCAGCTAGGCTAACTCTGGCAACTAGGCTAACTCTGGCAGCTAGGCTAACTCTGGCAGCTAGGCTAACTCTGGCAACTAGGCTAACTCTGGCAGCTAGGCTAACTCTGGCAGCTAGGCTAACTCTGGCAACTAGGCTAACTCTGGCAACTAGGCTATCTCTGGCAGCTAGGCTAACTCTGGCAGCTAGGCTACGTGTGTGTGTTTCAGTTACACTTGAAATGCTGGACAGGTCTCCCAGTGGTATAATAAAATAACACACGGTTGGGGAAGGTGTATTTTTCATATTTTTCCATCTGTATTGATGGGATAATGAGGTATGGATGAGGTATGGTTTTTGGTATAGACCTAAGTCATTTTATAAATTGCCTCAATGTCCATTTGAACACCAAAATTACCAAAAAATACTATCCACCAATTTCTATTAATTTGATGGTAGCTTTGGGCATATAGGCTAGATACCAGGTATGGGAGAGGAAAGCATTGGAAGGATATTACCCTTTAGTTTACTGATAAACACACCATACCAGCTTTGTTCGTCTATTAAAATTGATTTAGAAGTGACTTTCCTAAAACAGAAAATGTTGTCTATGCATAACCATATGGGAATTATTTTTAAAGCAAACTGCTTTTTCCACTCCCCCAAAAAAGTGTGATCAAACAATGGTACCAAATCCCTTGGAATTGACTGTATTGGTTTTGCCGAACATTTTTCTGTGTGTGTTCACGGTGGTTTTAATCTCGATGTCAAACACTTTGATAAAGCTGGGAGTGTGTCCTTGAATGATCATAGCTTTACAGAGGTTGTCTAGTTTGGAACTTCTCACACATTCTACAGACACATACCCTACAGTAGATATTGTTTTAGACCTTGTAATAGGCCTGGGCCTGTATTCGCTTTGAGATGGCAAAGGGTGGCTATTTGAAGAATCTCAAATATAAAATATATTTTGATTTGTTTAACAATTTTTTGCTTACTACTTGATTCCATACATGTTATTTCATAGTTTTGATGGCTTCACTATTATTCTACAATATAGAAAATAGTAAAAATAAAGAAAAACCCTTGAATGAGTAGGTGTGTCCAAACTTTTGACTGGTGCTGTACCTAGGTTTATTCATTTTGATATATCCCATTCTGTTGGCTTTACTTACTGCCATTCCTTGTGGAATGAATGTCTGGCTGTCCTTATTGCCACATGTATCTCCCAGTTGATTGGCTCGGAGCAGAGGAGGGATCAGTTGATTGGCTCTGTGCAGCAGTGAACAGATTGAGTGAGTGTGAAAGGCATAATGGATGTTATGGTGAGAGAGGTGATATGCAAAGAGAGAGAGCGAAAGAGATGTTGAGAGAGGGAAGTAGGGAGAGAGAGAGGGAGAGAAAGAGAGAAATAGGTGATATGCAGAGAGAGAGAGAGAGCTAGGGAGAGGGTGTTGAGAGAGAGAGAGTGGAGCTCCCGACCAGGCTGAATGTCACACACCTCGCCCCCCTCTGTCTCGCCCACCTCTCAACCCGCCTGCCCGCCCGCTGCACACATGACATGCTGCGTTCGTGCCACCCTGTTAATTAATCTGTACTATCTCAGAGCAGAGCCCGGTACCGCAGGCTGTTCTCTCTCTTCACAGCTCTCTATGTCTCTATTTATCTCTCTCCATCGCTCTTAATCACTTTCTCTCTTGCGTTATCTTTCTATTTCTCTCTCTCCATCTCTATCCCCCCCCCCCACTGGGAAAGAAGTAATGATATCTGCTGCATCATATCAGGTGTTTGTTCATGTGTGTGTGTGTGTGTGCTTGTCTCTAAAGTGTGTGTTGTGTGTGGCGGTGCGTGTTGCATACAGTGAGGGAAAAAAGTATTTGATCCCCTTCTGATTTTGTACGTTTGCCCACTGACAAAGAAATGATCAGTCTATAATTTAATGGTAGGTTTATTTGAACAGTGAGAGACAGAATAACAACAAAAAAATCCAGAAAAACGCATGTCTAAAATGTTATAAATTGATTTGCATTTTAATGAGGGAAATAAGTATTTGACCCCCTCTCAATCAGAAAGATTTCTGGCTCCCAGGTGTCTTTTATACAGGTAACGAGCTGAGATTAGGAGCACACTCTTAAAGGGAGTGCACCTAATCTCAGTTTGTTACCTATATAAAAGACACCTGTCCACAGAAGCAATCAATCAATCAGATTCCAAACTCTCTACCATGGCCAAGACCAATGAGCTCTCCAAGGATGTCAGGGACAAGATTGTAGACCTACACAAGGCTGGAATGGGCTACAAGACCATCGCCAAGCAGCTTGGTGAGAAGGTGACAACAGTTGGTACGATTATTCGCAAATGGAAGAAACACAAAAGCGCTGTCAATCTCCCTCGGCCTGGGGCTCCATGCAAGATCTCACCTCGTGGAGTTGCAATGATCATGAGAACGGTGAGGAATCAGCCCAGAACTACACTGGAGGATCTTGTCAATGATCTCAAGGCAGCTGGGACCATAGTCACCAAGAAAACATTTGGTAACACACTACACCGTGAAGGACTGAAATCCTGCAGCGCCCGCAAGGTCCCCCTGCTCAAGAAAGCACATATACAGGGCCGTCTGAAGTTTGCCAATGAACATCTGAATGATTCAGAGGAGAACTGGGTGAAAGTGTTGTGGTCAGATGAGGCCAAAATCGAGCTCTTTGGCATCAACTCAACTCGCCGTGTTTGGAGGAGGAGGAATGCTGCCTATGACCCCAGGAACACCATCTCCACCGTCAAACATGGAGGTGGAAACATTATGCTTTGGGGGTGTTTTTTTGCTAAGGGGACAGGACAACTTGACTGCATCAAAGGGACGATGGACGGGGCCATGTACCGTCAAATCTTGGGTGAGAACCTCCTTCCCTCAGCCAGGGCATTGAAAATGGGTCATGGATGGGTATACCAGCATGACAATGACCCAAAACACACGGCCAAGGCAACAAAGGAGTGGCTCAAGAAGAAGCACATTAAGGTCCTGGAGTGGCCTAGCCAGTCTCCAGACCTTAATCCCATAGAAAATCTGTGGAGGGAGCTGAAGGTTCGAGTTGCCAAACGTCAGCCTCGAAACCTTAATGACTTGGAGAAAGATCTGCAAAGAGGAGTGGAACAAAATCCCTCCTGAGATGTGTGCAAACCTGGTGGCTAACTACAATAAACGTCTGACCTCTGTGATTGCCAACAAGGATTTTGCCACCAAGTACTAAGTCATGTTTTGCAGAGGGGTCAAATACTTATTTCCCTCATTAAAATGCAAATCAATTTATAACAATTTTGACATGCGTTTTTCTGGATTTTTGTTGTTGTTATTCTGTCTCTCACTGTTCAAATAAACCTACCATTAAAATTATAGACTGATCATGTCTTTGTCAGTGGGCAAACGTACAAAATCAGCAGGGGATCAAATGCTTTTTTCCCTCACTGTACCTACCAGAGTCTAGTTTTTGTCTGGCCAAATTACCCCTAGTAGAGGTGTCATGGCAGCCTCCTGTATGACCATTATCCCAACATGTTCTCCATTACCTGCTCCAAAGTACGCTCCTCCCACACACGCACGCACACACACTTTTCCCTCCTCAAAATCAAGCCAAGAGAGGGTGATGACCTTATACCATTTGTTGCCCCCCTACCAAAAGACCAGTCACGATGGGAGATCATTTCATCTGGCAGGCGTCAAGCAGAGAGAGAGAGGAAGTACAAACTGCATCACGGTGGCTAATGGTCGCTCCCGCTCATCATGGTGGCGACCGCTCATCATGGTGGCTAATGGTCGCTCCCGCTCATCATGGTGGCTAATGGTCGCTCCCGCTCATCATGGCTACCAGCTGAGCGAACGGAAGTGAAGGACAATGGGTGTTGTTTTTTTATTGGCATGCGACAGATTTGCATTCTCTCACAAAGTGTACTCCAATGCAATTAAGACTGCAAGATGGAGGTGGTGCTGCAGACTAGGTCAAGTGGTGTGTGTGTGTGTATGTGTGTGTGTCTGACTCATTTGTGTCTGACTCAGTGTACCTCAGTGATGTGGTGTCCACCTGTCCACCGTCGCCTGCTGCTCAGAGACAGTTTGACTTTGGTCTCCTCTACAAGGGTACAGTAAGGGATATCTTCTGGTCTGCTTTCTTTTAAAACTGTCTAGCCTGTGGATTTGGTCAAGAAAATGGTCATGTTTCGTCATCTTTACATAGATGGCTTGATGTTTTTTATACAGTATCACAAGGGTATTACCTCATGTCTTTTCTTATAGCTGTGAGTTTGTGCATAGATACGTACACTCGCGTGCGCGCGCGTGTGTGTGCTCAAGTGTACAGTGTGTTTGTGTGAGGTCATAATGATGACACATAATGATGAAATGGTGTTGAAAGCTCCCTTGGTGTGTGTGTGTGTTCTCGCTGTGCCCCGTTCTCTGGATGTCACTGTAGCTGGTAGTCTGCGTTGGCCTGTATGGCGTCAGTGAGGTGGAGCGTGGGGATGCTCTCTGCTCTCTCACAGAGTAGGGCCGTGTGGCTCGGGAACTTTCAACACAAACACACAAACACACACACACACATCGTCCCTCTCACTCGTGTGGTTCAGGAGCTTTCAACACCATTTCATCATTATGTGTCTCTTCCTCTGGGTCCATATGTCTCGTCACTCTCTAGTCTCTCCAGACCTTCTTGGCTCACGCATGGATTCCTCTTCTCTCTTCTCTTCTCTTCCCAGGCCTCATTGACTGGGTCCCAAATGTCATCATATTCCCTACATAGTGCAGTGCCTTTGGCCCTATAGGCTCTGGTCAAAAGTAGTGCACTAAATAGGGAATAGGGTGTCATTGACAAGCTCCTCTCTGGCTGTCTCACTGTTGACATGGCGACAGCAAATGCATAAAGCTACAGGTGCTGGTACTTTCCTTCTTTCATTCGCTCGCTCTCCCTCTCGTGAGATGCAGGGGCCCCATTGCACTCTTATCTCCCCCTCCCCACCTCTCTCTCTCTCTCTCTCTCCCTCTCTCTCTCTCTCTCTCTCTCTCTCTCTCTCTCTCTCTCTCTCTCTCTCTCTCTCTCTCTCTCTCTCTCTCTCTCTCTCTCTCTCTATCTCTCCTCTCTATCTCTCCTCTATCTCTCCCTCCTGGGTATTTATGGAGAAAAATAGAAAATAAATAACCCCTGTTGACTTTTCCTAAGTGTCCAAAACCATCACTAATTCCACAGAAGAGTACATGATTATTGTTCATTTTCTTCTACAGTCATAAAATTGCCCATAAATGAAATGTTACCACCCATGGCGAGGAAGAGGGGAGAGGAAGAAAGGTTTTAGTGACGTCTGTAAAGTAGAAAGTTACTCCTGTAAAATGTTCAGGTATAGTCTGATTCAAGCACTGTGGTAATCAGTACAAATTGTAAAGAAATAAAATAATAATGGCATTTTGCTTTTCCAAAGTATTTCCTGTACTTGTTGTGGTTTGAACTGCCCCTGAGGCCAGTCACATTTTTCTGTGACTTAAATTGATCTGGTTCATTATTTTTGATATTACCACTAATTTGAAAAAGTGGAAGAGAAGGAAAGAAAACATCATTTTTTAAAGTGGCCCTGCCTCTAGGTACATTTGAAATAAAAGTTATTAAATCCCTTCTGTAAATACAGGTGTTATATTTGTGCTGACCTTACCCAAACCCTCATATGAAGTTTCCCTCTAGCCTATAAATGACCTACTTCTTGCACTTGTTTGTCTTCCCTCTCAATGACCTTTGATTGGAGACCGTAACGTTGGGTAGCAACCAAACCCACCGTGCAGATGATGTATGTTGTTGTCTCTTGTACCGTGAAACAGTCCCACAGCGCTTTAAAATAGTGTTGACATCCACATTTTTTGGTTTGTTTTGGCTTGTCTTTTTTCAACCCTTTGTCCCATGTGGGAGCACTGACATTTTGAACAAAATAAGCCACAGAACACTTGAGCTCCCAGTGTTGGCAATTACGGGAGTGGCTGTCACATCACACACACACACACACATACACACACACGCACGCACTTCTCATCCATACCCATTTAGCTTCGTCTCTACTCTCTCTCTCCTTTCTAAATAGTTTACTAATCCTCTGTTTATGTCATCCACAAACCTTCCTCTCTCCTCTGCTTAGTATCCTCCACTTCTAAACACATTAGTCTCTTTAAACACATTAGCCATATGCATTAAACACTTTACTCATGTAGCCTTACTCAAATCCATTTTACTTAGTGGACACACTTGCTACTTCGTACTTACCAATACTTACAGGCTCACATGTCATCTGCACATCCTGTGGAGCACCCGTACATGGTCCATTATCATTCATCTGCATGTTTGGCTCTGGACGCTGCTATGTCACTGCATTCTGGTTGACAGGGAGTTTACAGTAAGCACCCGGGGTCCACCACTCTGGATCTCACTTTCTCCTTACACACACAGGGAGGTCAAATGGCTCTTCCCCTCGCTGCCGTTTCGGATCCCTCACTGTCCCTACTCTGCCAAGCCTATCCAAATGGATGTTCTCCATTATCAAAATTCAATTTCTACTCCCATAGCCGGGCGAACGCACGCACACACACACACACACACACACACACAGTAGTAGGCATTAGACGAATCCCCGCCCTCCTCCCCGCTCACCTCATCAGCATCTGTTGTGGGAGAGCAAACAGCCCTAATTGTGTTAAGAGAGGAACGACCAGTGCATGACAAACGAGCGAAGGAGAGCTCCCACAGAGCAGAGCCCAGAGGCGTGTCGTTACACCAGCACCTTGAGGCAGACAGCCACAAACACATCACTCTGCACATTACCTCATCATAACCCTAACTTTTATGATTGATTGCCTTATGAGGAAAACGGATGATTGATTCTGCCCCAGCCTTTCTGCTATAGTCATAAGGAAGTATTCTCCAGGTGGTTTAAGGCCCAATGTTGGGTTCTGAAACTCAGTTCCTGTGAAGAATCGGTACCGTCTTTCTTTCTCTTGAGATCATCAGATCACAGTGTAATAGCTCCCACCACCGTGGTGGGAGGCAGGCAGGCCCAAGGGCATCGTATAGGCCTATCCTACCATAGAAAAGTGTAGGAGAGAAGACAGAGGCTGCGTCCCAAATGGCACCCTATTACTAGTAGTGCACTTTATAGGGAATAGGGTGCCATTTGGGACGTATCCAGAGTATCCACTCGTTGAGTGTTAATCTTCTCTCTGCCTATGATTTCATGTTGGATTCACTAGTCTCCCAGGTATTTATTCAAGGGTATTTATCCTATAATGCTGTGGAGTAATGGGCCTGCTTTCACCCTAATTTAATCTGAGGACATCCAATAAATACCTTTGAGTGAAATATCCTCTTTTAAACACTCGACGGGGCAGTCAATCTCTCTCTCTCGCTCCGCTCATCCACCCATCCCCCCTTCCAGGAGTTTTGCAAAATGACGACACTTCTAAGAATTAGCTGTGACCCTTGACCTCAAACTTTATTTTAAAAATCCCGAAGAGGGCAACTAGTGGGTGGACGGGCCCTCCTCTCTAACAGGTCCTGTGTGAGCACAGCGTCCTTGAGACCCGCCTTTACATTTTATTGTCCCACGTTACTTCAACGTTCGCCAAATTCCACACGCAAACATGTTGGCAATTAAGAGCTGTTTTGATAGCTGGGTTTGTCACTAGCTATCTTGCCTGTCTATCTAGAAAAGAACATTCCTGTTATCCTGCGTAGCGTGTCAGAGAACGCCGCGGCTCCAAAAGGCTTAGACATCTCAGGTGTCCTGTCCGCCTCTGCTCCTTCAGAGGATTTGCAATAGATGCACATCTCAATATGACACCTGGAGTGTGTGTCTGTGTGTGTGTGTCTGTGTGTGTGTGTGTGTGTGTGTGTGTGTGTTCTTCATCACACCTACCCTTCTCTTCCTGTAACTCTCAGCTAAATCCATCCATCTCTTTGTAAAAATAAGTTAGAAAGCAGAGGAAGCTAGCTTTCATGATGAGGACCACTTAACAAATGGCACCCTACTCCCTACATAGTGTACTACTGTCGACCAAAGCCCTGGTCAAAAATAAGTGCACTGTGTAGGGAATAGGGTGTAATTTGGGACGTTACCAAGGTTCCTGCAGCAGAACTTTAGGAGCTGAACTCTGAAGTTTATATCCCCTATTGATGGGGATATGGAAAAGGATCGGCCTATCGTCAATCATACCTTCCCATTTCTCTGGTACTGGGGCTGGCTTCACAGACCTGGTGGGTCGGGAGAGAGTAGAGGGTGACCTTTTAGCCCTGCAGAGGGACTCCCAGCCATCTCCTTGAGCTTTCTAGTTCTGTAGTCACGAGGAAGATAAAAAGCCCTCCCCCTGTGTTAAATCTGTGCTAACGTCCCATCTCCCATCATGCAGCATTGATGGAGACCATCAGACAAGCTGACCAGATGGTATCTCCGTATCTATCACTGTAGAGTAGGAAAAACCTAGTGGAATATTTGTCCGTTTGAAGTGTGATTTTCCCCCCATTATTCCGCCATCATTGCAACGTTCGTTGTTTTATTTAGGCGTGATTGAAGTTTGAAACAAAAATGGTGTGTAGGAGAAGAAAAAAAAGTCACACTGTGTGTGTGTGTGTGTGTGTGTGTGTGTTAACTCACACCCCACAGCTCTGCATGCGTTTTAATTGGACCGGCCCACCCAGGGCTGCAACTTCTGTTTCATATCTGACAGGAGGAGTTTACTTTTACTTTCACAGCCACACACACACGCACACACACACACACATACACACACACAGATGCGCTGCGGTCCCACACAGGGCCTGAGCCGTGAGTTACTGTAAACTCTCAAACTTTCTCATGCGTTTCAATAGCAGCTACACAGCTTCTGCATTTGTGAAACCTGTGAGCTGCTGGGGCAGAAAACAGCTCATGAAACATGCAGCATCGCTAGTCACCACTTTCCTTAAAAAAGAGAGTGATCGGGCTGCCCCTGCTGAGTTGTGAAGGGAACTTGTTTTCACGTTGGTAGTTTGCAGCGAGTTTATGAATTACCTATTCTCTATGATACGTCTGCATTGGCCTGCCACATTCTGTTGCTCTTTCAGAGGGCTTTTAGATGACTTTTTCTCAGTTCTATCTTATGTCTCTTTTCTCCAATAGTCACACTTGAGCAGTAACTCAAAGTGGCAACAACCGCCATTACTTTCACTGCTTACGTAAAGGATTATCTGCATCATAAAGGTTACATTCTAGTCATATTCTTGGAGCCCAACTCTCTTCTCTGCTCCGACTATATTTGTCCTCCCTCACACACTGTAGCTTACGACCTTATGAAAACAAGAAACTTCAGACGGTAGAGCTGCAATCTCCAATCTTCCCTGGATTAAGGCAGGTAATTAAAGGCTGTAATTGCACACTGTTGCTCGTTTAAACGCTCGTTATTATCATAATTGCCTCTGGAGCCGACCCAAGTCAAGACTGTGCTGCGTTGCCTGGCTCTACATAGCTGTAGCATTTAGTGTGGAGGGAAACGAGCGGCGGAGGGGGAAGATTTAGAGTGTCACACAACCCCGCGGCTCGATCGCTACTGGGAGCCTAGCAGCTGTGAAGCAAATGGGGGTAAAATGACAGACAGAGGTGAGGAGCGAGGGACAGAGAAGGGAAGAAAAAGAGAGATGGGTGAAGGAGGGAGTAGTGATCGAGAAGAATATGTAGAGCGAGAAAGAGAAAGCAAGCGAGAAGAAAAAGTGAGAGACCTATAGAGAAACGAATAGAGGTGCATGTCTATGTGAGTGTGAGAAAGCGAGTGGAGGTTTGAATGCAGCTGAGAAAAGGACTTGCTAACAGCTTTTATGTAATTTAATCTCACCATCTGGAGAAAAATACAACTAATTTGAAGTGGTCTGGAGAAATAAAAGTAGACCCGACTGAAGCGGCTCTTCTAGGCACATTGATATTCTGGAATGTTGAGAGTGGAGTGGCCCAGCCGTGGAACACCCAGTATTCTAATGGCCGGCCCACTCAAGACTAAGAGCCCCTTTGGGACAACACAAAAGATCCAACCTGTGTTGCAACAAGGTGATCAAAAAAAACTGTTCATATTGTTGATTGCGTTCTCTGTAGATATTTACCCAGACGAGATGTGGCTGCTGTGTTTTAGAATGTTATTTACTGTACCTGCTTTGTCCTGGGAAAGGTGTTTACTTGTGCTGCTGGTCGAAGAAGTTGAAATTGAAGTAAAAGTTGCCCTAACAGATCCAGAATCAGATTACCCCAAATCCTAACCGTAACCATTAGGGGAAGGAAAATATATCCTACCCAAGACCAAGGCTATGAGCAACTTAATCCATTCAATATTCTTGGTTGCGCTTGCAACCAGAATAGCCAAAAATAATGAATTGTCTCTTCAATATGAGAGATTAGTGAAATTGCTTTCAATAGAAAATAAATGGAAGTGAAATACAACACATTTGTAGCCACTGCCCTAACAGTATAGTCCTAGTGATGAGTGAGTTGAAGAAACGAGACCTATTATGAGGAGCGTAATTAAGCAATAAGGTTAGAGGGGGTGTGGTATATGGCCAATATACCACGGCTAAGGGCTGCTCTTAGACATGACATGACGCGCGGAGTGCCTGAATACAGCCGCGATATATTGGTCATATACCACAAACCCCCGATGTGCCTAATTGCTATTATAAACTGGTTACCATCATAAATAGAACAGTAAACAAGTCTTTTTGCATCATATATTGTCTGATATCCACACAGCTGAAATGCTGTTTCAGCCAATCAGCATCCAGGACCCAAACTACCCGGTTTATAATTACAGAATAGATCAGACCTCGTTGTTAAAAGGGACTGCTTTTTTAATTACTGGTGTCATGGACTGTAATTGTGAAAACAGAAACGTAGCATGCCATACAGCACATACACACACACACACACACACACACACACACACACACACACACACACACACACACACACACACACACAAACACACACACACAGCTCACACAGTTCAAAGAGCCTCCTAATGAAATGCAAAGTAATTAATAGCAAAGAAATCTCATTACAATATTGTTTTGTAATTATAATACCATTAATCGGCCGCAGTTAACGAACGTCGGGCCCGCTAATTGATGACTAGGATGCTCTTTGTAATGCACACTAAGTGGGTAAATAGAACTATGCCTATATTTCATCTGGCTCAAGTGAATGGGTCGAAGACGGGCCTCATGTCAAGATCACCTTTAGTGAGTTAACACCCTAATAACACAGCCATTAGGATAGAATTACTAATGTCACCCCTCTGCTATAGTTTTGGAGCAGTGGCTTCTTCCTTGCTGAGCGGCCTTTCAGGTTATGTCGATATAGGACTTGTTTTTCTGTGTATATACAGTGAGGGAAAAAAGTATTTGATCCCCTGCTGATTTTGTACGTTTGCCCACTGACAAAGAAATGATCAGTCTATAATTTTAATGGTAGGTTTATTTGAACAGTGAGAGACAGAATAACAACAAAAGAATCCAGAAAAACGCATGTCGAAAATGTTATAAATTGATTTGCATTTTAATGAGGGAAATAAGTATTTGACCCCCTCTCAATCAGAAAGATTTCTGGTTCCCAGGTGTCTTTTATACAGGTAACGAGATGAGATTAGGAGCACACTCTTAAAGGGAGTGCTCCTAATCTCAGTTTGTTACCTGTATAAAAGACACCTGTCCACAGAAGCAATCAATCAATCAGATTCCAAACTCTCCACCATGGCCAAGACCAAAGAGCTCTCCAAGGATGTCAGGCACAAGATTGTAGACCTACACAAGGCTGGAATGGGCTACAAGACCATCGCCAAGCAGCTTGGTGAGAAGGTGACAACAGTTGGTGCGATTATTCGCAAATGGAAGAAACACAAAAGAGAACGGTGAGGAATCAGCCCAGAACTACACGGGAGGATCTTGTCAATGATCTCAAGGCAACTGGGACCATAGTCACCAAGAAAACAATTGGTAACACACTACGCCGTGAAGGACTGAAATCCTGCAGTGCCCGCAAGGTCCCCCTGTTCAAGAAAGCATATATACATGCCCGTCTGAAGTTTGCCAATGAACATCTGAATGATTCAGAGGAGAACTGGGTGAAAGTGTTGTGGTCAGATGAGACCAAAATTGAGCTCTTTGGCATCAACTCAAATTGCCGTGTTTGGAGGAGGAGGAATGCTGCCTCTGACCCCAAGAACACCATCCCCACCGTCAAACATGGAGGTGGAAACATTATGCTTTGGGGGTGTTTTTCTGCTAAGGGGACAGGACAACTTCACCGCATCAAAGGGACGATGGACGGGGCCATGTACCGTCAAATCTTGGGTGGGAACCTCCTTCCCTCAGCCAGGGCATTGAAAATGGGTCATGGATGGGTATTCCAGCATGACAATGACCCAAAACACACGGCCAAGGCAACAAAGGAGTGGCTCAAGAAGAAGCACTTTAAGGTCCTGGAGTGGCCTAGCCAGTCTCCAGACCTTAATCCCATAGAAAATCTGTGGAGGGAGTTGAAGGTTCGAGTTGCCAAACGTCAGCCTCGAAACCTTAATGACTTGGAGAAGATCTGCAAAGAGGAGTGGGACAAAATCCCTCCTGAGATGTGTGCAAACCTGGTGGCCAACTACAAGAAACGTCTGACCTCTGTGATTGCCAACAAGGGTTTTGCCACCAAGTACTAAGTCATGTTTTGCAGAGGGGTCAAATACTTATTTCCCTCATTAAAATGCAAATCTATAACATTTTCGACATGCGTTTTTCCTGATTTTTTTGTTGTTATTCTGTCTCTCACTGTTAAAATAAACCTACCATTAAAATTATAGACTGATAATTTATTTGTCAGTGGGCAAACGTACAAAATCAGCAGGGGATCAAATACTTTTTTCCCTCACTGTATGGTAAGTTGCATATCCCCAATGCAGTGGCACCCTGATTATTTGTGGGCTTACTTAGCGATCCCTACTACTGATGGGACTTTGGCTCATTGTCACATGGATACTTGTCTGTTGCACGTGAAAATTTTGATTTTGCAGAAGTCGAGTCACAATACCTCTTCAAATATGTAAATTATGTACATGTTCCTCTCCCTGTCTAGGCAAATTCTATCGGTTTATCTTCCTCCGTCTTTCTGGAGTAAGTGAGGACAGCCAACCCCCTCTTCCCCTCTCCTCTGCCGCTCCCTCTAGTTGCCCTTCTCCTTCCCCGGTCTGTAGCTCTCTATCCCCCGTTGGCACGGCATGGGAGGGTGGCATGGCGCTGGGCGGCGCGGCAGCAACCCTGTGATGCCAGCCTTGCCTAATGGGATCCCGGGTAGGAGACTGACGTGACAAACGAAGGGATTCTGTTCCTTAACGACGCTGCACCGCGGCACATCTCGCCCCAGAAGACCCTAAACGGCCTGGTACTCCTGTGGCTTCCTCTCTCAATCCCTGGGATTAATTACCAGGGGGGGTAAATGTAAGACTTTAAAAGACTGGGGAAGAGAGAGATGGGGGACTCTAAATGAGAGAGAGAGAGAGAGAGAGAGAGAGCGAAAGAGAGAGCGAAAGAGAGAGCGAGAGAGAGAGAGAGAGAGCGAAAGAGAGAGAGAGAGAGAGAGAGAGAGAGAGAGAGATCTCCACCATGGGAGACATCCTGCAATGAGAGAAATTAGGAGACAGTGGTATTGCTGCATGCTAAAGGACTGATACATACACTGAGTGTACAAAACATTAGAAACACCTGCTCTTTCCATGACATAGACTGACCAGGTGAAGCTATGGTCCCTTATTGATGTCACCTGTTTGACCGGTTTGTGTGTCAAGAACTGCAACGCTGCTGGATTTTTCACGCTCAATAGTTTCCCATGTGTATCAAGAATGGTCCACCACCCAAAGGACATCCAGCCAACTTGACACAACTGTGGGATGCATTGTAGTCAACATGGGACAGCATCCCTGTGGAACGCTTTTGACACCTTGTAGAGTCCATGCCCTGACGAATTGAGGCTGTTCTGAGGGCAAAAGGGAACGCAACTAAGAAGGTGTTCTTAATATTTTATACACTCAGTGTCAATATGAATCACTAAGGGGATCCAAACCCACTATTTGAGCTTTCAGCATTGGTCAAATATAATGAGTTGACATAAAATGGATGTAATCTCCTGCCCGTCACAACAATTTGTGAGCAAGCGTGCATGATTGACTGAACTCTAGCTGTGCGTGTTAGTAAGGTTTTGTTTTGGATGCGCATGTGCGTGAGTATATGGTAATGTGTGTGACACATCTCTCTGTGTGTGTGTGTGTGTGTGTGTGTGTGTGTGTGTCAGCATGACTAGGTAAGTAGGCGAAGGTTGACTGAGGCATCTAAGTGGACATTTTCTTAGCCAGTTAAATGGTCATGTTTATTGTTCTGTTTGGCGCACTGGAAGACCAACATCTCTGCTCATTTTCACTCTATAAATAATCTGATCTGGGACCGATTTCAGCCTGGGTAGCCAAGTGTGTGTGTGTTCTCTGGACATTCATTGACATTAATCGATGGGGGAACGTGCCAGAGAGGAACAGGACAAGCAGCAGGACAGGAGGACCACAGCCCTGGAGGCCTGAATTTCTAGAGGCCTGAATTGTCTACTGTCAACTGTTTCTGGGTTTGGCACTCTGAGCCGATGAAGCTGTTGGAAGCTGTTCCTCCATCTTGGAGAGACATTTATTAACAAGCCTCCAATCCACTCTTGGTCCCTCCATTCCATTCCTTCTCTATTCCACCATTGTTTCACCCCTGTGGAACTGTGAATTCTGAAGAGCGGAGGGAAGGAACTCCTTGACGATATGAGAAGCGGAAGCGGAGCCACTCTCAGAGCCTTTCACAGTGGAGGGTGAGAAGGACTCTCTGGAGTGGCCCAGCCTGGGGGCAATGGAGTGTCCTGTCTGCTCTGCAGCCTGTTCTGGTTCTAGAATGACCCTCCATTGTTTGGAACTCCTCTTTGTTCTCCTCTGTGCTCTGAGTGTGGGAGGGAGGTTAGCGTTCTGGCTCGGAACATTGGTCTCTGGGGTTACATTGGCTTTCTCTGTGATGTGACTGAGCTCTCCACTCGTGAGATGCAGGGGCCCCATTGCACTCTTATCTCCCCCTCCCCACCCCTCTCTCTCTCTCTCTCTCTCTCTCTCTCTCTCTCTCTCTCTCTCTCTCTCTCTCTCTCTCTCTCTCTCTCTCTGTCCATCCCTATTTCTCTGTCTCTCTCTCCTGAGCTCTCGTTTGTGAGTCCCAGATTGTTGATAAGTGCTCTCTCCTCGCCTGCTAAGCCCAGCTTTGGTTCCCAGAGTGGGCTGTTTTCTACTGTGTGGGGTGTGGTGGTGGTGGGGGGCCTGGGCCCCTTTCACTACTTCATATTGTCCGCATCCTAAATGGCACCCTATTCCTTATATAGTGCACTACTTTTGACCAGAGATAGGGCTCTGGTAAAACGTAGTGCACTAAATAGGGAATAGGGTGCCATTTGGGACGCAGTGGTTGATCCTTTCCCCTGGTGGTCCTTGGGTAGCCAGGTGTCTGGGATTGTCTCCAGCTCTCTCGTCAGGCCGCACTAACAAGCTCCCTAAGCCCAGAAGAGAAGAAAGCTCTCTCTCTCATTTCTCCCCACTCTCAGCCTATTTCTCATTTCCATAATGGTTGTTTCATTAGGGTCCACCCCCGGAGCACACAGCATGCTAGGAGTTCTGGAAGTGGAAAACCTCTCTGATAGGTTAACGACCACTGAGAACAATGTTTTCTCAAAAGCCCTTTTTTGGGCGTTGTTGTCGGTTGGTCCTGGTAATTTGAATTTACATCTGAAGTTTTGTTCTCCGGCCAGACCCTGGGAAACGTAGCAATTTTATGGGCTTTTTACCGGCGCTTTACCTTTGGTCCTTTTCTTGTTAGTTAACGATCAAAGCGTGGGTTTTGGGGCTGGCCATAAAGTATAATGGGGAGAGTTGTCTTTGTTGTCTTTGTGAACGCTGTTTACCGGGAAGCTCGACATCGACGGACAACACTCATTTATTCTGAGATCCATTTAAAAAACAGAAGAAACAAATTGTTTGGCGTGGCGGTGCGATTCGGAGAGGGAGAATCACTAATGGCGTCGCTGTTATTGCCTCAAATATCAATCAGTTTCTGTTTACTGAAATGGATGATTTACAGAGCACAAGTAGCAGCTATCCATCGACCATTATCCCTAATGTGAAGTTGCCAGTAGACACTGTCTGCATCCCAAATGGCACCCTATTCCCTATGTAGTGCACTACTTTTGACCAGAGCTCATAGGGCCATTTGGGACGCAGACACTTTCTCTCTCTCGCCGTTCTAAGTCGTTTGTGCTCATTTACCCAGAATGCACTTTGTCAGACAGCAGGACACTTGTTTCTCAAGATGGCATCCAAGAAAATTAATTAGCCCCTAATGGGTTATGTCATTTAATGCAAATGACTTTTTACTCCACAAAGGATCGCTTAGATCGTTTTCCCCTCATCTCTCCATTGGACGGCTTAACGCTTGGTGTCATTTGCCCTCTCGTTGACACCATTACCGTTTTCCTTCTCCGATGTTCCAGTGTCAGATTTCTCTCTCTTTTTTCAACCTCGTTGGTCTTTGCGGCTGTGGCATTGTGAATGTGTCAGATGAAGCCTTCTATGTCTTGATGTCAAGATGTTTATCTCACAGGTAGATCCCTGGGCCGCTCTGCCTTGCTTCCTTGTTTCTCCTACCAGTCCCCCTGTCGACTTTCTCCATTACCAGGACGCCAGCTAGTGAAATTGACTTTGATACAGTTTTGTTTAGTTTCTTCTCCCACCCCACCCCACCCCAAGCCACCCCCCTGATGTACCGACTGTACTCATCCCTGGGAATCTGCCCCGCAATGACCGTCCCAATCGGCATTGGCTGGACTCCCTCTTATTCCACTGTTCCGTTTAGTGTTATCCAATCTCCAGAAGCAGCGGTCTCACACTGCCATCCTGATGACTTTGTTTAGATACAAATGATACCTCTGTGTCACGCTGCTTTCTCCATCTCTTATCGGCCCGTGTAACACATCCCAAGGAGCGAGGGGACATAACCTTGTGTTTGTGTTTTTTTTTTTAAATAGCCATGGCTCTTTTAATTCACCACGACTGATGTGTTTCAAAGTCACGTCAGTCTTTGTGACTTGAGCAAATCAAACACGCAAATTACTCAAATTGGACATGAAACATAGCACAGACTATAAACACACACAGTGAGATTGTTGTTCATGTAGTTCTATGGGGCTGGTTCAGAGAGGGATAGATCTCTTTCAGGACCCTCTACTGGGTTGTGTTCATGAGAGTGAAAACAGAGTGAAACAGGGAATGTACTACTTCAGCTTGTCCAGTAAGAGACATTCATTGTCGTTTTCCCGCTTCAAAACATTTTGGTACAGCCCTACTGAATACAACCACAGTTGGAGAGGCCCGACTCTCTGTCCCATGGTGCAGCTGGTAGTGAGAGCAGAGCAGCCTGGGACGCCAGTTGTCAGTTGTTGGGGGTCTAAGATGGAACATGACATACGGCAGGTTATCAGGACTTCACTGCATATGTGACAACGGCCTGCCAAAAGCATGCTTGCCGTTTTCGTTTTTTGCGGGCCTCAGTTCCTTTTTTTTACACAATTTTTCCTCTTGGCTTGGTTTGGTCCCTCTTGATCTAATAACAGAAGAGTTTGATGGACTACCAGTGTAGTTGGAATGTTGGTCCTCTTTTCCATCCAAATTGGGTTAATAGAATGATCAAACGTAGCAAATAATCAGCAAGCGAGTGATGCTGTGTGTTCTAGTGAACCTGACCTAGGTTTTTACCCCTAATAATCACTCACTGAAATGTTTCAATTATTTCCTCTTGCACTTTAGGGAGGTGTGCTTTGTGACCACGATACCTGTCAAATATCACCTTAGCAACCTTTCCTCCTCTTCTGTTTGTCACCAGGCAACAGTGATTAAACCCTATGCGCTCTGTTTCTCTCTCGCGCGCCCTATCCTCCCCCCGATTACATCATCATACAGATGGAACTCAGTTAAAGTCATAATGCACTATGCTGCGTGCATCATCTCTGCTCAGGCCATTCCAGCCGCTGCGTCGGTCTGGTAATATGATATAAAAGGCCTAATTGGTCTCTGCTGTTTTTAGTGGTGCTTCTCCTCTTTCCCCTGGATGTCAGTTGACAGACTAGCCATTACATCTCCGAGGGCCTGAATTAGCGGCATGTTGAACGGCCCTAACACAATTGAATCCTTTAATGATACCCCAGAGTGCAATGTTCCAGTATAATGATACTGGACATGCTTTATCTATTTACTCTCACAGATACTCTCCAAATCCAAAATGTCTCTCTCTCTCTCTCTCTCTCTCTCTCTCTCTCTCTCTCTCTCTCTCTCTCTCTCTCTCTCTCTCTCTCTCTCTCTCTCTCTCTCTCTCTCTCTCTCTCTCTCTCTCTCTCTCTCTCTCTCTCTCTCTCTCTCCCTCCCTCCCTCCCTCCCTCCCCCTCTCTCGCTCTCTCTCTCTCTCTCCCCCTCCCTCCCTCCCCCCTCCCTCCCTCCCTCCCTCCCTCCCCCCTCCCTCCCCCCTCTCTCTCTCGCTCCATCCATGTTAGTGTTTTTAGCAGAGAGTACAGTACAGCAGTACAGTTTTATGAAGTTATAATGCACAGCCGTTTTGTGTGTTATCAATTTAGCATGGACTCATTGTGGCAGTTATCTGGGCTTAGTCTCCAGTTCTTCTCTGCAGTGAGTAATGCCTCTCTTGACAGCAAACAGAATCTGTTGGCTAAATGGGAACAAATGACGATGAGATTTAGTGTGTGTGTGTGTGTGTGTGTGTGTGTGTGTGTGTGTGTGCGCGCGCTGCTACACCAGGTTGCTCTAAACACTCCTGTATGTAGAACACCCAGTATTGGCAGAAAGGTAATTTCACTGTCAGCAAGCAGATCAGACCAGCCAGTCTGTTGCTATTACCTTCAGTGGGTCCACCACCATCTCAGGCAATTTAATGCCTCCCTAGCACCCTATTGTATTCCAAGTGGCTGTTAAGAGTAGTATAGGAAGCAATAATGGTACATGAAGTGTGTCATCAACACTCTCTGTGTGTGAGGATGAAGGGAACCAGTCTGCCATCAAATTCTGTTGTCTAAATCTTGTTTGATGAACAGAAGTATTTGCATGTTTTGTTCCCCCATGAAACAAACACTGCCTTCAACAGTCACTCACAGCCACCAGTGACATAGTTAAAACAAAAATAAACATGGGGCACGTTTGAATACGGCCCGCTGATTGAATCTCTCTTGCTCTCTTTAATTTTTTTTAACAAGACTATAACGTCAAGCCCAGCTGCTGCAAGGCAAAGCGGAATTTTCTCAATATTCATCATAACAAACCTTGACAAAACCACAGCGGGGTGGTGAGTGTGTGAGTGTGTGTGTGTGTGTGTGTGCGCGTCTGCATGTGTGTAAGTAGCCTAGCGCCAGATGTACAGTAATGCATATGGTTGTCAGAACAGAAGTGGGTGGGCGTCAGGTTTCTCAAAGCTTCCAGAACGCCAGGGTCCTAGTCTCCTAATTGGCCCACGGTCCTTACGAGACGGCTGGTTGGCCCATGGTCCCTAGGAGACATCTGTGGCCGTTGGCCCGATGTAGGATGGTGAGGAGTAGGGTTTCCAACAGCAGGGGCCTCATCAGTGATATCCACCCCAATCACCCCGACCCACCACCAGTGCAGACAGGCAGGTCCACCTAGATCCTAGATCAGGCCCTCTGGCTCTCTGGCTCCTGACAGGCTCTCTGGCTCACCCTTACCGCTGTCTGTTTCCTGCTTCCATATCAGTCTAAAGATCCTCCCTCCACCCTGCCTCAATCCACAGATCACCCTGTCTCTAGACTGCCCACGGATAAACCGCATCCGTTCTTGTCTTTTCTCCTTTGTCTTCAATACAAGGATATACCCATTCAGTCCTGTCTCTCCTCTTTCTCCTCTCTCCATCCTGATTTCCACTTGGATCACCTTCACACTCACTCGCTCATGGTCTTCTCTCTCTCTCTCAAGCCTCCTTAACTCACGGTCTTCTCTCTCTCAAGCCTCCTTAACTCACGGTCTTCTCTCTCTCAAGCCTCCTTAACTCATGGTCTTCTCTCTGTCACGATCGTTGAGAGACGGGACAGACCAAGGTGCAGTATGGTATGCGAACATGTTTATTAAACTCAATAAACATAAAACAAAACAAGAAACAACGTAACGTGAAGTCCTCAGGCTATACACATACAAGCCTAAACGGAACAAGATCCGACAACTAAGGTAGGCAAACAGGCTACTTAAGTATGATCCCCAATCAGAGACAACGAGCAACAGCTGCCTCTGATTGGGAATCACACCCGGCCAAACCTAGAATTACACATCTAGATCCTAAACATAGAAATTCTAACATAGATCCTCACGCCCTGACCAAACCAACTAAAGACAACAGGCCTCTCAAGGCCAGGGCGTGACACTCTCTCTCTCAAGCCTCCTTAACTCACGGTCTTCTCTCTCTCAAGCCTCCTTAACTCACGGTCTTCTCTCTTCTCAAGCCTCCTTAACTCACAGTCTTCTGTCTCTCAAGCCTCCTTAACTCACGGTCTTCTCTCTCTCAAGCCTCCTTAACTCACGGTCTTCTCTCTCTCAAGCCTCCTTAACTCACAGTATTCTCTCTCTCAAGCCTCCTTAACTCACGGTCTTCTCTCTCTCAAGCCTCCTTAACTCATGGATAAACCTTCATGTGTTGTGTCTTCTCCTGTCCTCATTTAACCTCAGAACACCTCTCCCATAAAAGTTCCCTCAAATTCAAATAAATTCAAATAGGCTTTATTGGCATGTGTACCATTCACTCTGTCAAGTCAATTCTCTCTGCCTTGTAGTATTCATCAATATTTTGGAATACCCTCTCTCTACCCTCTCTCACCTTTTCATACACTCCCAGAGAGATACAGTAGAAGCAAGTATTTTCCTAACTTTGAGGTGTAACATACAGTACCATCTTAACAGAGAGGAGTGTGAGGGGAGAACACATTATAGAAGAAAACATTCTTGAGTGAAAGGACATTGAAATAGATTCCCCCCTCCCTTTTCTACTCCTTCTGTCCCTTCACAGTCAACTGCTGTCCGGTGGTTTCCCAGGTTACACAAAACTCTTGCTCCATTTAAGGAGTCAGTGAAAATCTTGGGTTGAGTTGGAAGGGGCCTTGCCTTGCTGCCTGGTCCTACAGCTCAGCTCACTACTAATTTCTCTGGACAGTACGTACAAGTCAGCCTGTCTCACTCTCTTTCACTCACTTTTTATCAGCCCCTCTTCTCTCTTCCATTCTCCGTCCTTGTTTCCTCTCTTCCTACCTCTTTATATCCCCCCCTCTCTATTCCCCCCCCCCTTCTCTCTAGGTTCCTCCACTTATCGATTGCGCTGTAGACATGTTTCATTTAGGGTATCCCATGCGGTGTTGGGGCACGTTGGGGAGCATCGGCGCGTGGAGGCAGAGCCCCCAGTAACAACAGACAGCCAGGCTGACATGTTGCTAACCCTCCCCTGGGAGAGGCAATCTGGAACAGCCCCCTGATCCCTCATTGATGCCTTCCTCCAATACAAGGCCTTAGGCAGGGGTTCATTATAGGGGACGTCTCACACACGCACACCCACATGCACACACACACACACATGCATGCACCATGGCCTGACCTACAAACAATACTGCATTGCTGCATAAAGCCAGGGGTTGAACTGAACTCCCACATATCTACTGTGCTGTATGAATATGTGTCTGTGTGAAGACAGTATGTGTCTGTGACTGTGTGAATACAGTATGTGTCTATGACTGTGTGAATACAGGATGTGTCTGTGACTGTGTGAATACAGTATGTGTCTGTGACTGTGTGAATACAGTATGTGTCTGTGACTGTGTGAATACAGTATGTGTCTTTGACTGTGTGAAAACAGTATGTGTCTGTGACTGTGTGAATACAGTATGTGTCTGTGACTGTGTGAATACAGTATGTGTCTGTGACTGTGTGAGCAAGCAGACGGTGTTGTGAGCTTCTTATCTGCAAGAGATTGCCCTCTAAGATCTACTGGACGTACCAATGACACATTCCGGAAGAATCTCACAGATTCCATCTTGCTGAAGTACACAACCCAAGTCTAGGATGGGAACGTGCATCAGCACAAGCCACAACACCATGACTGTACCATGGCAACAGCCAGACAACAACAGCCTTAAGTGACCTTTGCCTTCAGGACACGTAACCCTGACGACAACACACTCGTACATTATTAACACACATCGCATATTAATGAACCGTTGTTCCTTTGTTCTGGTTTTCGGTGGAATGATTTCAGTCTCTCGCTCCCCATAGGTGAAACTTGATTCCCTGTTCAGATTGTGTCTGCAGGCAGGCAGGGAGGCAGACAGTCAGACAGGGAGGCAGACAGACAGACAGACCAGGCAGACAGGCAGGGAGGCAGACAGACAGGCAGACCAGGCAGACCAGGCAGACAGGCAGACCAGGCAGTGTGTTACTGACCAGATAAATGAAAGGTTATCTAAGATCAGAGCCCTCGGCTGTTGCTCTATGTCCTCCCAGCCTTGGAGAGAGATAGAATGTAGAGGGAGAGGACAGGAGAGGAGAGGAGAGGAAGCACAGTCTTGAGAGGTGTTTAGGAGTGTTGCAGACACTGAGACAGCTAGCATTATATCCTGCTATTTAACACCAGTTCTACTCCGTGTCGCCAATTTCAAAGGAAGGCCTTACTTCTCCGGTCCTCTCAGTGACCATACCACTAGTGTCTATACTCTACATAACGGTCTGTCCATGCTTGCCTCATCACTGTCATTAGCCCTATTCGGACAGGATTAGTTTTACTGGGGGAGGTCAGGTAATGGAATTATATGCACGAGCACAAAACACCACATCTGTCATTTTAGTCCCGTCCGAATCTGCCACGTTAGTAATTTTTACATGGCAGGAGAGTAACAATTCCAGCCAGAATAAACTACTGTTTTTGACTAACTCCAAAGTCCTCTGATAATACTAGTCCTGTGCGAATCGACATCCCTGTGTTTTGAGGGAAATGTCTGAGTTTGACAGGTGTTGTTCGCGGTTTGAGCAAGAAAACTAACTCATTTGATAAATTGAACAAAGTGCTGCGCATAGCCTATATATATATGAAGGCCCTACATGTATTAACTTTCACAGTGAATGCTTTTGTTTATGTTTTTTGTGTATGAATTGAACATTGCCAAATGCATCATTAAAAAAATATTGTACCTATTTAATGCAACCCTTGCTGTTAATAGATCGCAAAGCAGCAGCATACAACTGAACTAAACGTTTGGAAATGACAAGTTAACTTTCTCATTAATAGCCTTAAAACGCATATCAAGTGCAAGTGTACTGTTTAGCGTACATCTGAAGGCTGGGGGCATTTAGGACGTACTGCGGATCGCTAAAATATCCTAATAATTATGATCACACTTCCTCAATTTAAATATTATAGCGACACTATGATTTAGACACATGGGAACCAAGCTGGAGTTATCAGTGTAGCCCGTTGTAGCCAGGACTTGTTTAAATATCTTCAGGCTTCCGTCATAACTGTCAATTTATTGGGGAAAAATGAAAGAATTACAGGGGGCAGTTTGGAAAAAATGTATCCTGTCCGAATCGTCCTCTAGAATAACGGACATTCTGGGCTAGTAAATACATAACCAAGGTTCTCTAGCAATACTATTCCCGTGTGAAAAGGGTTATTGTCAACTTTGCATGCCCATGTTGATGTAGTGGCATCTATCATTGTTTTATAGTATCTCAGTAGCGTCTATCATTTGGTATCTCACAAGTGTTGATGTGAACTCTTCTTCACTTCTTCCATACAAGTCAAGGCGTAGAACCGAAGCAACGAGGTAAATCAACTGTCCACTTAAGGTTGTTAATGCCCATGCCTGCACTGTAAACACACACGGTTCACTGCTGTAGTTGGCGAAGGATGATTAGGAAATCTTCTGTAGTTCTGACGCTGCTACAATACTATTCAGGGGAGAACAGCACACACACACACCACAAACACACACACACCACACACACAAACACACACCACACACACACAGACACACAAACCACATGCACAGAAACACACACACACCACAAACACACACACACCACACACACACAGACACACAAACCACATACACAGACACACACACACCACACACACACACACCACACCATATCACACACACACACACACACACACCACACACACACACACACACCACACACACACACACACACACAGACACACATACACACACAAACTCACCACACACAGACACACACACACACACACCACACACACACACACCACACCACACACACCACACCACACACACACACACACCACACCACACACACACCACACCACACACACACACACACACCACACACACACACAGACACACATACACACACAAACTCACCACACACACACACACACACACACACACACCACACACAGACACACACACACACACACACACACACACACACACACACACACACACACACACACACACACACACACCACACACCACACCACACCACACACACACACACACACACACACACACACACACACACACACACACACACACACCACACACACACACAGACACACACACACCACACACACACCACACACACACCACACACACTTTCTGTCTATCTGTGTGATGTGCCACTAGGTATACAGACAGAGTGGTCCTAGCTAGCGTGACAGCGCTGAGGAGAGTTGGCATTCCTTTTTGGCACTGTCAATACCTTGTAAAATATGGCAGCCATCGAACATGACCAACAAAAGAGGGTGAGCGGTTCCTCCTCTCCTCCTCTGACAGGTAACTCATTCAGACATGCACTGTTTGACATTTGGGACGACTCTGGGATGAAAAATAAAAGGTAATTTGAACGGTGATTTAACATCGGACGGAACCCAGAGGTGTGGAGGAGAAGGAGGGAGGAAAGACGTGTGTGGGTGTGAGGGAGGATGTAACACACACACACACACACACACACACACACACAGGAGTGTAGATAGCAGTGTTAGTCAAGTTTTATTGAGGATGCTTCATCATGCTCAGGCAGTTATATACTGAGTATACAAAACATTACAGTTGACTGAAACTGAAAATCTGCACATATTTTACATACACTGAGTGGACAGAACATTAGGAACACCTGCTATTTCCATGACATAGACTGACCAGGTGAATCCAGGTGAAAGCTACGATCCCTGATTGATGTTACCTGTTAAATCTACTTCAATCAGTGTAGATGAAGGGGAGGAGACAGGTTAAAGAAGGATTTTTAAGACTTGAGACAATTGAGACATGTATTGTGTATGTGTGCCATTCAGAGGGTGAATTGAAGTGCCTTTGAACGGGGTATGATAGTAAGTGCCAGAGGCACCGGTTTGAATGTGTCAAGAATGGCAACGCTGCTGGGTTTTTCACGCTCAACAGTTTCCCATGTGTATCAAGAGTGGTCCACCACCCAAAAGACATCCAGCCAGTCAACATGGGCCAGAATCCCTGTGGAACGCTTTCAATACCTTGTGGAGTCCATGCCTCGACGAATTGAGGCTGTTCTGAGGGCAAAAGGGGGTGCAACTCAATATTAGGAAGGTTTCTTAATGTTTTGTATACTCAGTGTTTGTTCGCTGTGTCTTAGTTTGATCTAACGCAACGCACTGGCCTCAGCTGCCCTCTGTAAGCGCGTGTGCATGCAGTATGTTCTATGAGATTCGTGTCTGATTGATTGGGCTCCTCTCCTATGTCACTGAGAAGTAGCAGCCCCCCCCCCTCTGCATCATCAGAGCAGCATTGACATGAAGGCTCAGGCCCCACGGCTGCACACACACACACACAAACAGGCTTCTTCCAGCCAACAATATGCCAGCATCTAAGCTGGATATGTTAAACGATGGTCGTGAGTATTTGCGATCAGCTTTTCTGATGAATTTCCAAACAGCACGAGGCATAACATAGTGATTAGATACAGCTAGAGGCTCTTCTCTGGTTTCTGATGGATGCAGTACAATGCTCATATGGTGCAGTACAATGCTCATATGATGCAGTACAATGCTCATATGATCCAGTTCAATGCTCATATGGTGCAGTACAATGCTCATATGGTGCAGTACAATGCTCATATGATGCAGTACAATGCTCATATGATCCAGTTCAATGCTCATATGGTGCAGTACAATGCTCATATGATCCAGTTCAATGCTCATATGATGCAGTACAATGCTCATATGATGCAGTACAATGCTCATGTGGTGCAATACAATGCTCATATGACGCAGTACAATGCTCATATGACGCAGTACAATGCTCATATGACGCAGTACAGTGCTCATATGATGCAGTACAATGCTCATATGCAGTGCAGTACTATTGTGAACGAAAGCCCAATGGATGGACGTGCTTATTGACTGTCCTGCTCTTCCACTGCATTTATAATGAATAATGTCCACTACACTGTTGAGGATATTGTGAGGCACATACAGTCACAGACACACTTGGGATGTCCCACTCTCCCTTCTATCTCTCTGTTACTTGTCTTTCTGCAGAATCTGTGATAGTTTGTCCACTAAGAGCAGTTAGTGACACAGATTTTAAAGCAGCCTTGTGTCATCCAGTCCCCTCCCATCTCCCCCCACCCCCTCCTCCTGTCTCCCCTCCCACCTTTGTTCCAATATTAATAGAGATTAATCTGTCTGAGATTTGAGGGAATTACATGGAGTTTATCAGGTCACTGTCTGTCAAGGCCTCAACTCCCAGGTACTCTGCTGTGTGTATGTGTGTGTGTGTTGCTGTGTGACCCGTCGTCAGATGGTACGGTGGCCCCATTAGGACATAATTGTCCCTTTCTCAAGGTCTCCTCTAACCAGCAGGAGAGGGTGACAGGGCCCAGAACAGTGTGTTACTCAGCACAAATGTCACTGCATATGTTCATGTGGTGCTCTCCGTAAGGGATCACTTTTTATAATTCCATAGAACCTCCTCAAATGTCTCTGACAGCGCCCTCTTTTGTCTTATAATTAAAGTTACCCTTTTACACTAGATATCTGTAATTAAAGTGAATCATGAGCATTTCTCAGGTACATCCGAGAAGGCCTTCCTTGTGCTTTATATGAACTCAGGAAGCAGTGACAGGGATAGAGATAGCAACAACTTGAGAATGAATGGGCTTAGATTAGTTTACCAGGAGGCTTGTGTTTGATCGGGGAGACTACAAAGAGGAATGTGAGGAATCATCCATGTGCTACTGAAGCCACCATCCTCTCTTTCTCTCTCTCCCTCTCCCCCCTCTCTCCCTCTCCCCCTCTCTCTCTCTCTCCCTCTCCCCCTCTCTTTCTCCCTCCCCCCTCTCTCTCTCCCTCTACCCCTCTCTCTCTCCCTCTACCCCTCTCCCCCCTCTCTCTCTCTCTCTCTCTCCCTCTCCCCCTCTCTCTCTCCCTCTACCCCCCCTCTCTCTCTCCCTCTCCCCCTCTCTCTCTCCCTCTCCCCGCCCCCTCTCTCCCTATCCCCCCCCCTCTCTCTCCCTCTCCCCCTCTCTCTCTCTCCCTCTACCCCTCTCTCTCTCCTTCACAGGAAGGGTGTGCGGTGCAGCCGTTTGAAATCAGCCTCAAATGAAAGCACTGATGAGCAATTAGAAAAGGTTTACAATGTCGCAATCATCAGCCATTATTATAATCAACTTCAGAGTGAAGTGAGGCCCTTGAAATCCTCCCCTCCACTGCAAACAGGAGGTGTGTGTGTGTGTGTGTGTATGAGAGAGTGAGAGAGACTGTGTGACAGAGAGAGAGTGTGTGTGTGTGTGTGTGTGTGTGTGTGTGTGTGTGTGTGTGCAGTTGTGTCTACTTGCACTCTTGTGTGTGACTTCTCTGTTAGAGAGATATACATAAACTTGTCTTTATACACGTAGCACTCACTATAGGAACCCAAAAGCACTTCAAGCCTGATGTGTACTGTTCCCCACGCATCACTCTCCACACCTGACAGCCAAGGTTCCTTTACCTCAAGCCCCATTGCCCACTACAAACCCATATCAGCCCTGCACTTCTCTGTCTTTCCCTCTTCTCTCTCTCTCTTATCTCTCTCTCTTCTTTTTCAATGATCACTCATTGGCCAGGTAATGGCAGCTACATGGGAAATGAATGCCTAATTAGCCATGCACAGATACACACACACACACACACACACACAC